>NC_041387.1:118349965-118356720 GCF_002162155.2 Triticum dicoccoides | reverse complement strand
GGCTGCAGAAAACGACATCATTAGCTCCATCCGGTGAGCGATTGAGCTATGGAGATTAGCAGGTGCTAGCAATGTAGAGAACCCGTTCGGGGATCAGCCATGAAGATTGCATTTCAGAGACACAGCCTTTAGGACTGTTTTTCTTTCCTCTCCTCTCTTGTTTCAGCTTTGATCCTAGGATCACCACCATGTTACCCTTTCCACTGCTTTCTGCTAAGCCAATGAAAGCCAGCAATGCTGGATCTTAAAAAAAATTGTTTGTAAACTCTGTATTCTGCAATCATGGAAGGTAGCGGCAGAATATCCTGCCGACATACCAACATAGTGTCAGTTGCAAAAAAAAAAGAAGAAAAAACAGTGTCAATCACACCGAAATATTTAGTGTTTGCTTCAATGAATGTCTAACCGGATCAGGTGTGTTCGGGCTGAAATATATTGACCTTTTCTCTTTGCTTACAACTTATGCAAAGCACTTCCCATAGATCCTCAAAATCTTATTCAACCTATGAGCACTTTGTACCTTGGCTTGCATAAAAAATCGCAAAGCATAAATGATTTATCCGGAGAGAACAATAGCTAACTCAAATACCTCTATCAACCTACGCCCCGCCAAAGAAATTCAACAGAGATGTGAAGCCCTCAATACATAGCAGAAACAAGTACGGTGACATAGATCGCCCTATCGCAACCCCTGCAGAGGAGTGAAAAAATCACACCAAAGCCAAGCTTCAACATGATCAACTCAAGATAGTGTCATTCGATACGATCATACGCTTTCATCATTTCCATTTGTTTGCAGGGGTCATAATTTCCAATTTAATGGCACAAACTAGATCCCCCCCCCCTTCTTTTTGCTCTTCATTGCATGCACACTCTCACATGCAATTAGAACATTGTTTGTGGTAAGACACTCGCAGATGAAAATACTCTGTTCAACACCAATTATATCATCGAAGCACTCTCTTGCACGGTTAGTAATATCTTCGGCAACAATCTTATATACAAACATGCAAAGTGAGATGGGACGATCACAATACTAAGAAATCCTTTGTGGGAATCGTACCTTACGAATTAAAGTGATTGATGTGTCATTCAGGCCTATTAGTAACTCCTCGCCATTCAAGAAGTCAAGCATCGCTGGAACTATATGCCATCCTTCAATAAAGGGAAAACTTTGTTTTTGCCACTCTAACTTTTGCCCACTTTGCTCATGCTACTCTAGAATTTGACATCTCACTTTTGCCACTCCTAACTTTTGACAATACATCACAAATGCCATTGCATGGAAAAAGCGATAATTTTTCATTTCAATTTTGCCACTCTTAGATTTTGACAATGTATGACAATTGCCACTCTGGAAATTTTGCTTTTGCTACAGAATGGCAATTGTGATAATTGTCAAAAGTTGAGAGTATACCTGGCCATGGGAAGCCCGGCCCGGCCAGCCTGACCGAAAAAGCCGACCCGGCCTGGCCCGACGCTGCCCCCAGGCTGGGCTCGGGCCTAGATTTTGAGCCCGAAGGCCGGGCCGGGCCGGGCCGGGCCCGGGCCTGTTGTTTTTGCGTTTTTCTGAAGGTCTGGCCGGGCCGGCCTGGAGCCCGATGGGCTTTTACGTGTTCGGGCCGGGCTCGGGCCCAGAAAACAGGCCCGGTGGCCGGGCTAGGCCGGGCCCGGGCCTGGGTTTTTTTGCGTCGGGCTTGGCTAGGCCCGGCCTGAAGCCCGGCCTGGCCCGAGGTATGGCCAGGTATAGTTGAGAGTGGCAAAAGTGATATGTCAAATTCTAGAGTGGCATAAGCAAAGTGGGCAAAAACTAAGTTTTCCCTTCAATAAATCCCAATGACGCCGAAAGCCCCCCGCCACGAATTAAAGTGTTCATGAATTTGAAATATTTTCATGATCTCAAATATCTTCGCGAGTTTTCAAAAATATTCATGATTTCACGAAATTATAAGTGATAGTGTATCTCAGTGATGCAATAAAAAGAGCTGAGGAAAAAGAGAGAAGCAGTGATCTCCATGGCGACCGTGGGTGCTGCTAGCCACTCTGCCCAAGTCCGGTTCATGATAAGTAGTAGGTGTGCATCGTACTTGAGGCGATTTGAGCTGGTTTTCATTGAGTTCTTTTGTTTTGGTTCTTTTATTTTTTTTCCTTCTCCATTTGTTTCCTCCTTTTGCAGTTTGTTCCTCTTTTTCTTTCACTTTTTTTCATTCCTTTTCATTTCTTGCTTATATTGTTTTTCAGTTTTCTTTGTTCTTTTGGTTATTATTCTACATTTTCTGTATACAACAACAACATTTTCTAATACACATCCAACATTTTTCCAATATGAATTAAACATTTTTGTAATACATGGTCGATATTTTTTTGGCATACATTTTTTTAATTTTCTAAATGTTTAATTAAAAAAATCCAACTACATGATTAACATTTTTTCAATACATGGTCAACCTTTTTTCTATACATTTCTAGTTTTTTAATGCCTGATTAGTATTTTTTAATACATGGTCAATGTTTTTTCTATACACATTTAATGTTTTCCATACGCTTGATTAACATTTTTTCAAACCCTTGTTGAACATTCTTTTAATAGCTTGATTAACATTTTTATATACATGATCAATATTTTTCATTATTTCTTAATACATGGTCAACATATTTCTATACACATTTAACAATTTCCCAATTCTTTATAAACATTTTTGAAATACTTTTTCAACATTTTTCCAAATGCTTGATTAAATTTTTTATAACCATGATCAAATTTTCATCATAATTTTAATACATGGTAAACTTTTTCTTTACAGATTTAATTTTTCAACATTTTGTTTCAAAATTCTTGATTAATATTTTATATACATGATAAAAAATTCATCATATTTTAATACGTGATCAACAATTTTCTATACACGTTAAACATTTCCCAAATGCTTGATTGACTAATATTTTTATATTGATGATAAGACAATATTATCATTTTGTTAATACATGATCAACAAAATTTCTGTACACATTCAACTTTTTTTAAATGCATTATTAATTATTTTCAAATACTTGTCCAATTTTTTTCAAATACTTGCTCAACATTTTTGAAATATTTTTTGAAGTATTTTTTATTAGTGTGTGTGTGTGTGTGTGTGTGTGTGTGTGTGTGTGTGTGTGTGTGTGTGTATTAAGAATATTTTAAAGTGAAACTAAAAAAATAACGCAAAAAGTTAAAGCAGAAAACAAGCCTCTGGGCTATCCAAAAACCGTTTGCCCGATGATTCGAACCGCAGCGGTCCTTGTTTAACAACGAACGCACTGACCAAGTCACCCATCACAGCTAACGTGCTATATTCCTATTTTTATTCTTAAAAATTCAACTCGTAAAAAATGCAGTTCTTATCCTGTTTTTTGCATTTTCCTTTTTTGTTTTCTTATTTGCAACGGTTGACCGGTTCAACTATTGACTTTTGAAAAATACGAAATAACATGAAAAGGAAAAATTTAAAAATCTCATGAGTTCAAAAATGTTCATGGATGTCTGAAAATTAATTCCCACACTTAAAAAAAATTCATCGATTTCTTTAAAAAGTTCAAAATTTTCAAAAAAATCACAATTTTTTTTTCAAAAAATCGTCAAATTTTTAAAAAAGTTCATTGATTTTGAAAATGTTCATCAATTTTCAAAATAGGATCACGAAATTGAAGAAAAAGTTCATCGACTTGAAAACAATTCTTCAATTTTGCAAAAAAAATTTGAGTTTTGCGAAAAAAGCATAAATCTTGTAAAATAATTATCAAACTTGAAAAAAGATCATCAATTTTAAGAAAAGTTCGTCGAATTTGAAAAAAATTATCAAAAAAAGTTCATAAAAGGAGAGACTATCCAGAATCCAAATTGCACGACCATGTCTATATGGGTGTTGGCTACTAATTTCCTTCGAGCCCATACACCGAACCAGCCTATTCGAAAATTGGATCACACATGGAAGAAGCCAAGTAAGGGGACTGTAAAAATTAATGTTGATACGTCATTTCATGCCGAAACTTTATCAGGAGGTAATGGTGTTGTGGCACGGTGTTGGAACACGCAGTACGCTACACTAGCGTCAAATAAGAAAAATTCTACCATGCACCCAAAAACATGTTGCTGGAAATAGATCACTGGATCGGGTTTACCATTCACTACTGCCGGATTGTCCAAATGTGACACATGAATCAGAGACCTTCGAACAAACTGTGTGCGATGCATTAATCGCAAACGGTGTTGTAATAAAACCATCGCCAATAATACGATCCATTTGTGATAGCGAAGACATCAAACACAATTCAATTTAGAGTTACGTGTGCGATATGTGGCATACAGTTGATCCATCCGACCTGTTTGCGATGAGCCAAAAAACAGAAATGGTCAGCCATATCAAGGTGTGTGCGATATAGACGACATAGAGTTCACTCGGATGAACTGTTTTCAGTTAGGCGACACAACAGAAATGGTCGATCAGATCAAGGTGTGTGCGACAGACAGGATACACTTCACTCGGATGAACTATTTGCGAACAGAAATGGTTCAACTTAACAAGATGTCTATGATACGTGGCAAACAAGCAACTCGGATGAACTGTTTGCGATGATAAAAAATAACACAAAGGTTTACATATGACAATATGTGTGATACCATGCAAACATTTCACTCGGATGAACTATTTGCGATGATAAAAATAACACAAATGATTCGGCGTAACAAGATGTGTGTGATACCTGGCAAACATGTCATTAATCAGAGTTTTGTAGTAACACCGACCGACAATAACACATTTAAGCAGCTATTCGTCGGCGTTGTTGCGGGGCTGGCCTGTTGGTGCGACGATGTTGAAATATTCTCGCGCTCCAATTAGTCTTCCTATGCAAGACCAGCAGCAGGGGTAAATTGTAAAACCCTCAATCCCCTAGCCAGGTACTAGCTATAAATAACCACAGCAATGGCCGCTAGCGTCGAATAAAGACCGATCCCCTTGGTAGCTAGTTACCCACACATACCGCCATACCCCCAACGACCGACGCTAGGATGGAGTTGGGTGACGGCGGAATCGAGTCTAGCGGCGCGATGGTCGGCTTAGCGATCGACGGCCATGCCACAACCTCTCCTAACGACGCTAGAGGAAGCAGGAAACGCGGTACGAGCAAGCTGCAAGGTTAGCCAGGGTCGTCTTGAAAGCGGATAGGGATCGCTAGTAGGCGATACTGCTGGCTCAACGCAGAGTGCGACGGATGATGCAGGCGATGGAGCAGGAACATCAACGATGTAAGGACAACTGTGGCAGTGGCGGCCGCCGCACGAGGCACAAGCTTATGTCCCAGATGGAGGAGGGAACAGCGCCGGACGTCGCCGGGGCATGCCGGCTGTGACGGCAGCCCTGGCGAGAGCCAATGTCGTCTCGCCGCACATCGTCGGGCAGGCCTGGTGGTCATAGTAGACCTGGTGAGCGCTGCGCCCGAGGCAGTACCGACGATCACCGATGTCGATGTTGGAAATATGACCTAGAGGCAATAATATTGTATTATTATATTTCCATTATTCATAGTTGAGAGTTTATATTTTATGCTATAACTGATATGATCCTGGAATACGTGATTCAGTGGAAAACTCGTATGCACGTGTGAAATAATAAAATGGTCAAACAATAGGTTCGCGATCGAGCCTCTAGGACTGGCTCAAGTGTTGTTGGTGATCATGTTTTTCGGATCTTAGGATATCGTTAGGTGCAACGATGATCCTAAAACAACATTGAGGGTATGATGTTAGAAGAACGATCATATTTAATCGACCCAATCTTGTAAGTTATACTTTGTGATTATATCGTCTGAAATCATCTGTTATAACATAGAGTGTCAGCATGTGTTCTTCAGTTCCTCAGACCATGAGAGTGTCTTGGTCACTTCCTACCATACGGTGGGCTTTGGGGTTGCTCAAACATCATCTGTAACAAGGTGATCATAATGACAACTTTCAGGCTCACCGGAAAGTTTCACAAGTGAACAAACAACTCAAGAGTGGGATTTGCTCCTCCAACGATGGAGAGATATTCTTAGGGCCCTCTCAGTGTGGCGGCATCCATCATCGTCTGGCCAGACACAGGTGACTTCGTCACGGGGATGTCGGAACACGTCAACGATAAAGAAGAACAAAACTGGTAACGGGAGCAACGGTATAGTGAGCATGGTGATGACTCAGGAGGATACCGATGCACACCGGGTTTTGTAAACTATTGCGAAGCAAAGGGAATGTCACATGATAACCAAAGGTTCGCTCTAATATCATTCGTGTAATCATAGGGATTGATATGGATGTCCACGGTTTCGCTATCGGTCATTGAACGAAGGGGTTTCGTTCATTTCTTTGTTTTACCAAACCTACGGGGTCACAAGCTTAAGGTAATCATGATCTGATGAGTATTAGTGGAACGTTAGTGATCAGAATATATTCGTGAAATAGTTTCATTAATATCCGAAATAGTTTTGAGAGGTTCTAGAAGTGTTCTGGGGTCACCAGAATGGTTTCGGTGAATACCGGGTAATACCGGGTATTATCGATTAAATATATATATAGGTGGAAAATGTTTCGAAGATGTTAAATTATATATATAATACTCTGAAAATGTTTTAAGTATTTTATGTATTAATTAAACATCAACGGGCCTTAATAGGCCAAAAGGAGAAGGAAGACTTGGGCCATAAAGGCCCAAGTAGGGAGGCGCCCCCTTTCCTAGTGG
>NC_041387.1:118290631-118349579 GCF_002162155.2 Triticum dicoccoides | reverse complement strand
CAAATAGAAGGGGGAGTCATACTCCCCCTCTCTAGGCCGGTGCACCAAGGGGGGACTTTTCCCCTTGGTGGCTGCCCTCTCCTTCCCCCTAAACCTATATATACTAGAGGTTTTGCACCTATTGAAACACAAGTTTTTGGGTGCCTCTTCTAGTTGATCTAGTTCTAGTTGGTCCTAGACTAATTAGAGCTAGCCCTAGCCACCTCTAATCCTCATAATTAGAAGCATGGTATGGTTTTAATCTCCTAGCTCTAATTCTCCGGTGATGATTAGGTCTGGACGGTAAAGCTCTATCGGATCATGAAGATCGTACGCTTGCAACCAAGTAGAGAGGCCGTGTGAGGGAGTCCCGGATTAGGGGGTGTCCGGATAGCCGGACTACCATCATCGGCCGAACTATCATCGGTCGGACTATCATCATCGACCGGACTCCAAGACTATGAAGATACAAGATTGAAGACTTCGTCCCGTGTCCGGATGGGACTTTCCTTGGCATGGAAGGCAAGCTTGGCGATACGGATACGTAGATCTCCTACCATTGTAACCGACTCTATGTAACCCTAGCCCTCTCCGATGTCTATATAAACTGGATGGCTCTAGTCCGTAGGACACAACAACAACCATTACAATCATACCATAGGCTAGCTTCTAGGGTTTAGCCTCCTTGATCTCGTGGTAGATCCACTCTTGTAAACATCGACAATATCAATATCAATCAAGCAGGACGTAGGGTTTTACCTCCATCAAGAGGGCCCGAACCTGGGTAAAACATCGTGCCCCTTGTGTCCCTTGTCTCCTGTTACCATCCGCCTAGACGCACAGTTCGGGACCCCCTACCGGAGATCCGCCGGTTTTGACACCGACATTGGTGCTTTCATTGAGAGTTCCTCTGTGCCGTCACTGATAGGAAGGATGCCTCTTCCCGTCTTCAAGGACGGCATCTTCGCCGATGGAGCCTTGGCCGCCGGCCAAACTATCCGGCTAGGAGGTTTTCTTATGACCGCCTGTCCGGCCACCGCTTCAACGATGACCTCTCGTGTCATCGAGAGCAATCTTCACGTTAACTCGGAATTCGCCGAGCAGTTAGATCCAGCAGAGCTCTCGTCTGTAAACGAACTCTTGGATCGGATCGCCGCCCTGGGAGTCGCTACAGACTACAATCGGATCATGCTTAAAACCGATCTGAGAGAGATTAACTCTCCCCAGGCTACCCACCACGCCACGGTGGTAGAGGAACATCGCGACGATCCTTCTCCCATATTGGAAACTAGTCGTGTCCGGGCTATCGAACCCTCCATGCCGGATTCCGCGGAGGAGCGGATTCCGATCAAGCACTGAACATAAAGTCAGGCATCGGACCGGACTCGTTGGACAACGTTCCACTTTCCAAGCTTCCAAATTCGGAAACTTCTCGGCCCTTGAGCCCCGAGATGGGCAGGGTCCCGGACTCAATTAGGCCCGCCCGTCCAGATATATGCGATCTATCTCTAATCCGGCAAGAGCCAGCCGAAACAGTACATCATTACTGGGCCAGATTCCTCCTGGTCATGGACCGGATAAAGGACTGCCGAGAGGAAAACGCAATCTCGATCTTTTGCAACAATTGCACAGGCAGGGGAATCTTGAACGCCGTCAGCCATCGTGAAATCACACGTTTCGCCGACTTGGCATCCATAGTGCGAAAGTACTGTGCCATAGAAAGTTTCCGGAAAACCGAAGATAGGTTTTGGGATAATCCGGCCCCAAACATAGCCCCAGTCCGCAACAAAAGGGTGCATTACACTCAGGCACCAAGTACAAGAACCAAAAAACAGAAGCCCCTTAAAGGGAACGGAACCGTACTGGAGGGATGGCTCAGCAAACCCTGTACAATTCACAGTACCAAGGGCGCCACCCCAACACATAGCCTTCGTGCATGTTGGATATTACGGCAGGTGGCCAAAAGTGGCGAGGAGCTTCTAGCCCCACGAAACCACACCAACAATACCGGTACGGTATCAACAGTCTTCGAGACTTTCGCATCAAACAATATGCGAAAACGAACGATCCACAGCCTTGCCGAAGTCTACCAAGTAGCAACAACAAATCCTTGGAGCGACGCGACCATCACCTTCAATGCCAGCGACGAACCTAAATTCCGAACAGCCCGAGCACCAGCCGCATTGGTCCTCATTCCAATAGTGGACGGCTTTCAACTTACCAAGGTACTCATGGATGGCGGCAGCGGATTGAACCTCATTTATGAGGAAACTCTTCAAAAAATGGAAATAGACTGGAGCCGCATTGAGCGAAGCAGCACAACCTTCAGAGGAATAATCCCTAGCCAGGAAGCACGCTGCACCAGAAAAATCACACTCGATGTGGTGTTCGGCATGCCAGACAATTACAGGTCCGAAGAAATCACGTTCCAAGTGGCCCCGCTCAGCAGTGGATACCACGCTATATTAGGACGAGAGGCGTTCACAATTTTCCAAGCCGTACCCCATTACGGGTACATGAAGCTCAAAATGCCTGGGCCCGACGGGATAATCACTCTCGTTAGTGATCCGGACATAGCACTCCGCGCCGAAAACAAAACATCCGCATTAGCCCTGGAGGCACTATCCGAAGCCCTAGCGGTAGAGGAACTCACCGCGCTGCGTGCTACGGTGCAGAGAGACGACGTGGTACTCGATAAGAGATCCAAGTCCACCTCCTTTAAACCAGCGGACGAAATTATAAAATTACAGGTCCACCCAACGGACCCGACAAAGACGGCCTCCATCGGGGCACAGTTGAACCCTGATGTAGATGCCCTTCGGGAAAATTGGGACATTTTCGCCTGGCATCCTTCAGATATGCCAGGAATCCCTCGTAGGCTGGCAGAGCATAGCCTAAACATCCTAAAAGGGTTCAAGCCAGTCAAACAGGCTCTTCGACGATTTTCCGAACCCAAAAGACAGGCAATGGGAGAAGAACTAGCCAAACTATTGGAAGCCGGATTCATTAGAGACATCAAACATCCGGATTGGCTAGCAAACCTGGTAATGGTACCAAAGAAGGACAGATCCTGGCGCCTATGTGTCGATTTCAAAGACCTAAATAAAGCCTGCCCAAAGGATCCCTTCCCCCTCCCCCGCATCGACCAAATCATCGATGCCACTGCAGGGCACGATTCATTGTGCTTCCTGGACGCATACTCCGGCTATCATCAAATCAAGATGGCAGAAGCGGATCAAGCCGCAACAGCGTTCATTACTCCATATGGACCATTCTGCTTCAACACGATGCCCTTCAGACTTAAAAACGCTGGCGCAACATATCAGCGCATGATTCAGACATGTCTGGCTACCCAGATCAGCAAAACAGTAGAGGCATACGTAGACGACGTAGTCGTCAAAACCAAACATGTCGAAACTCTAGTAGACGACTTGAGGGTCACATTCGACAACCTCCGAGCATATGGCATCAAGCTGAATCCGGAAAAATGCGTTTTCGGTGTACCAGCCGGAAAGCTCTTGGGCTTCATTGTATCCGGTAGAGGAATTGAAGCAAATCCGGCCAAAATCCAAGCCCTATCACAGTTGGATATTCCAAAAAACCTCAAACAGATCCAAAAATTGACTGGATGCGTGGCGGCTCTCAGCCGCTTTATCTCCCGCCTAGGAGAAAAGGCATTGCCCCTCTATCGCCTCCTCAGGCACACCGAACACTTCGAGTGGACGGATGCTGCCACTGCCGGACTCGAAGAAATAAAGGCCATATTGGCAACGAATCCGGTCCTGGCTGCGCCCAACCTGGGCGAACCTATGTTGTTATACATCGCGGCAACACATCAAGTAGTAAGCGCGGTGCTCGTCGTAGAACGAGAGACAGAAGGGCATAAATTCCCTCTTCAAAAACCAGTGTACTACGTATCCACTGTTTTAACCCCCTGCAAGTCCCGTTACCCGCACTATCAAAAGATAGCGTATGCGGTGTTCATGGCATCCCGGAAGCTCCGACACTACTTTCAAGAGTGTTCGATAACAGTGGCCTCCGAAGTACCCCTAAATGACATTATAAATAACCGCGATGCAACGGGCAGGATTGCAAAATGGGCCATTGAGCTCTTACCATTCGACATAACTTACAAACCCCGGCGAGCTATAAAGTCGCAAGTTTTGGCTGACTTTGTCGCTGAGTGGACTGAAGCCGAACTCCCTAAAGAGTACGGCGCATACTCCAATTGGATTATGCATTTCGACGGCTCCAAAATGTTGGCCGGATTGGGGGCTGGCATCGTACTAACGTCCCCAACCGGGGACAGAGTCCAATACATACTTCAGATAATGTACACGAACTCCAACAACGCAGCCGAATACGAGGCCCTCTTACATGGCCTCCGGATGGCAATCTCCATGGGCATCCAACGCCTAGAGGTGCGCGGGGACTCAAACCTCGCAATATCCCAAGTAAATGGAGACTTTGACGCCAAGGATCCAAAAATGGCAGCCTATCGCAACGCCGTCCTTAAAATGTCAGCTCGGTTCGAAGGACTTGAATTCCACCACGTAGCCAGAGATAATAACCAAGCGACCGACGTATTGGCACGCATCGGCGCAAAACGTGACGCTGTCCCTCCAAATATCTTCCTGGAACGGCTGTTCAAGCCATCCGTACTATGGGAAGAGGAGTCCGGAAATAACAAACTGGAGGCAGCCGCAGAGCAATCTGACATAACCGGCGATCCAGCCGACGAAACAACACCCTCAGCTCACGACATAATGGCAGTAATCGCCCCATGGACAGAGCCGTTCCTAGCCTACTTGCTTAGGCAGGAACTCCCCGAAGACCATAATGAGGCCCGCTGCGTAGTCAGGCGACCTAAAGCCTACAAGGTCCATGAGGGAGAACTCTATAAGAAAAGCACAAACAGAGTCCTTCAAAGGTGTATCTCCGAAGAGGAAGGGCGAGACCTTCTGGCTGAAATTCACGCCGGACTAGGCGGACACCACGCCGCAGCCCGGGCCCTTGTAGGAAAGGCATTCCGTACAGGATTTTATTGGCCGACGGCCCGGGCAGATGCTCAGGACTTAGTCCAAAGATGCGTCGGTTGTCAGCTCTTTGCTAATCAGAGCCACATGCCACCCACCGCCCTCGAAACTATACCCATTACCTGGCCATTCGCGGTCTGGGGGCTTGACATGGTTGGACCACTTAAAGGGGGAACCCACAAGCAAAGGTACCTATTGGTCATGGTGGATAAATTCACCAAATGGATAGAGGCCAAGCCAGTTAAAACGGCAGAGTCCGGACCAGTGATAGACTTTATATCCGGGGTAGTACACCGTTATGGTGTCCCCCACAGCATCATCACCGATAACGACACGAACTTCACGGTCGATGAGGTTAAATCATGGTGCAAAAATATGGGCATCAAGCTCGATTACGCTTCAGTCTATCATCCTCAAACCAACGGTCAAGTGGAACGAGCAAATGGTCTAATAATGAGCGGCATCAAACCCAGACTAGTGCGGTCCCTTATGAAATCTGACACGCACTGGGTAGAGGAGCTCGACTCCGTACTCTGGGGGCTGCGGACAATGCCTAACCGTACTACTGGATTCACACCATTTTTTATGGTATACGGCGCAGAAGCAGTTTTGCCCTGCGATAATTCATGACTCACCTCGAGTGCGCATGTACGAAGAAAGAGAAGCCGAGTTGGATCGGCAGGATAGCTTGGACGCATTGGAGGAAGAACGCGATGTCGCCAAGGCTCGTTCCGCATTCTATCAGCAGCAGGCTCGAAGATACCAAAGCAGAGAAGTACGGGCCAAGACTTACAACATTGGCGAACTGGTTCTACGTCTGTCGGACAAGAAAAAGGACAAGCTCAAGCCCAAATGGGAAGGCCCCTTCATCATCGATAAAGTCTTGACCGGCGGAGTGTACCGTCTACGAAATACGTCGGATAACCGACTCGAGCCGAACCCATGGAACGCAGCCCGCCTTCGAAGATTCTATGCCTAGCGCGGGACTAAGAGTTCGTCCCTTTCCCCCCGTCCAATTTTTTTTTACTTCAGCTGCCTTTTGTTTATCTTTTTCTTCTCAACCCTATTCATCAAAGCCTTAAAAGGCCTACTTTCTCATCGTTCGCGCGCAATTGATGTGCTATCCGCACTCATTATACCTGGGGGCTTCTTTACCAGAAGCTTAATTATAAGGGCTTCATGCCCAGCACATGTGTCAAGCCTCCACATGTACCTTTTATTCACCATTATATGCATCGATATGACTTAAGTTTTGGCCAAGCTGGGTTGCCTGGCTCCTGTGCTTACCCCTACGTTCCCGATTGTTCGGCTAGGAGGTAAAGGGAGCACCTCTGCGATTGTTACTGCCGGGTCAGCCGGATGTGTACCTCAGACTAGGTGAAGCCGAAAGCTAGCGTTCTTAAGGGAATATTCGGTCGGTGACTTAAAAGATGATTTTTTATCCACTTATTTATCTGCCCCCAGATGTTTTTCTGCTTTTTTTCGCAGTCCGGACATGCACTTTAGGGCATGCCACCCCCAGAGGAAAGGAACCCTTAACGGAACTATTCTCCCTGGAAGATGTTTCTTACTACCCATGTAATATAACATAACTAGTTGGGCACTTGTCTGATAAAGCACTAATGACCCCTACGCCTGGTCTCCATGCATACCCCGGTTGTTTCATAACCGAGAAGGTATTCGGACACACTCCAGACTCTAGGGTCCCGAGGTCGAAGCGAAAAGGTCGGCAAAGACAAACGATCTACAATCCGGCTAGAAGGCATTTTATATGTCATTTTATAATACATTGTCAAATCGACTGATTGTATTCTTCCTCAATCCCGTCTAACAGGTTGTCTAATTTACAGTCCTGTTGGGAAAATTTAGCGGCCAACTCTACTTGGCCGTATACTAAACTCACAGGGATCTCCTTCCCATCGGGCCCCACAGGTCTGACTTCGGCCATGTGGTTGGGATCCGCCTTCTTGTACCGCGTCTTTACCATGGCCCAGGCCTCCCTGGCACCTTGGCGGCAGGCTGAAATCTTCCATAAATGGAAGCGCTGCCGCACTCCCTGAAGCTTCTCCGCAAGCTCCCCAAGACCCTCGGGTAAGGAGAAGGCTGGCCATAAAGCCTGGATGACGCCGCTCATTGCCTGCCGAACTCGTTCGATCAGTTGCAACAATTCGGGAAGTTGATCACCCGTTGATATGGGCATCTCCTCCGCAGGGCGACCTGTGAGCATACCTGCAGACATATTCTGTCAAATTGACTTCCTCGCCGAACTCTTGTTTTCAAAGGAGTTCGCTCAAGCACTTACTATAGATGCCGCGACAAAGCCGCTGATTCTCCTTAACGGAGCCCGACAGCTCAGCCCGAACGCCTTTCAGCTCTTCTCCAAGCTGGGCATGGGCATCCTGGAGCTTGTTCCTTTCATGCTGCACCTTATGCAGCACCCTCTCGCCGGCCTTTAGTTGGCGCAGAAGTTCTTGCCTGTTCGGATCTTGTCCGGCAGCACCTGCAACGTCATTTTTTAGACTTGCGCAAAGGCCAAACGCTACTTATCTTTCTAAAATAATGCGTTACCAGGAGAGGTCCCTGTGTTTCCTCCTGCGCTAGAGAGTGCGGCCTCAAGTTGGGCCTTGCACTCTTGCAGCTCCTGAGATAGTTGGGTATTCTTCTCGGTAAGATCCTACGCTTCATATTATCCTTAAATCAATTAATATAACTACTTTAAGTCTCGGGGGATACTGGCATATACAACTATTAAATTCTCTTACCCGTATGTCTTTTACATACTGCTTCGTGGCTCTGGTAAAACCATCTTGAGCAGCACGAAGGTGCGCGTCCCCCGCGTTGAAGGCATTCAACGCCTCGGGGGAGAAGCACGCGTCACGAAATACTGTCCGGCGGCGCCTGTGATTCATGGCACTCTCCACCTCAGACTTGGTGGCGGATAGTCTGTCGGCATCCTCCGTCGGAGGAACGTCCGGCTCGCGCCTTGCGCTCGCCTCCCCCTCTAGACCAGGTGCTGGAGCCTGGCTGGTAGAGGTTGGATTGGCAACCTCCACGCCCGCAGTCCGGCGGGCGCTTTTTTCCCTACAAAAGTCATGAGCACTCAAAACGCTTCCTAGGAACGTTGCTCTAAATAATGAATTGTGAGCTACACCTTTGCGGCGACGTTTCAGTCCGCACCGCGCTCCTCTTCCGCCTACTGGTCCGGACTGGCCTTTGTTGGTCAGCCACCGCGGGCTCGGCTTCTCACCCTAGGGGCGCCTCCTGCACAGCGCCATCATATACGGTGGTCAGAAATAAGCAAGGAAGGAATGACGGTGTCAGGACTTCGGTCGCAATCACCTGGGAAGCCGGATATAGTCCGGGATAGTCGGCCGTGATGGCGACTAAAGCATTTTCCATGCTGAGCTAGTGGAACACCCCGTCGATTAGCTCCACCTTTATGTCCGGATCCTCTTCGGAGGCCGGATCCTGGGATCTCTCTGGATCCTCGGGTTGCGGAGCTGGACTTAGCATGTCCTCCACGATCCGGCGCAGTTCCTGCGTCGAAAGAAGAACACAATATAAGAAACTTAAGTTTCAAAAAGCATGGGTCGGGCACGCAGAGTGTTCGCTTACCCAAGGCCGGGGATTATTCATGGAGAACCCACTTAACGGGTTCGTCTGAAGGAAATCCTCCTTCTCCCCCTTATACAGGCCGGACAGGATCGTCACCAGGTCTTCGACCGAATCCGGCCCTTTACGGCCATGACGGGTGGCATCGTCCTCCTTGTTGAAATCCCACATGGGGTGGCCCCTGTATTGTAGTGGCTGCACCCCCCACATAATGCATGTTGCCATGACTCCAATCGTGGTCAACCCGGAATGGGCCAGTAACCTTATTCGGCCCATCAAATAATGGACGCTCTTGTCTTCCTCCAGTTGGGGGCTCCGCGGACGCCAACTAAGGCGTTTCTTCAGAGGAGCATTGCTGAACTCCGGGAGGCCGATCCGAACAGGGTCCGGCAGCGGAGCGTCTTCTATATAAAACCATCCCGAAGGCCAGTCTTCGGACGCCTTCTTAGGGGTTCCGGATGGATATCCGGTCCCGGCAATGCGCCATACTTCGGCGCCGCCCACTTGATATATGGACCCCTTGTGAGAGCGGGGTACAAGGCAGAACAACCTCTTCCACAGCGCGAAATGGGGCTTGACGCCCAGGAATAGCTCGCAAAGAGCTACGTAACCCACAATATGCAGGATTGAGGCGGGCGTGAGGTGATGAAGCTGGAGTCCGTAGAACTCCAGGAGCCCGCGGAGGAATGGATGTACGGGAAATCCGAGCCCCCTTATCAGATAGGGGACGAAGCATACCCGCTCCCCTTTGTTGGGACTTGGGGTAACCTCCGCTTGCTTCCCACCTTTGTAGGTGGCCAGCCCGGCTCGAACCGGAACCATAAAGGCCGGAGGGAGATATCCCCCCGCTTGGAGCTTCACCAGCTCATTGTGCGGAACAGAGCATCTCCTCCAATCTCCTGGCAAAGGGCTGGGAGCGCGAGAAGAGGAGCCGCGTTGATGGTCCATGATGGAATGGATTATTGGTCGAAAGCGCTCCGATGAGTATTTGCGGGAGGAAGATGGTGATTTGGATCTGGATTCTTGCCTCCCTTATAGGCAGATTATTCGCACAACTAGGGGGTAAAACATAAAAGACACCCTGGCTTCTCACATTCGCGCGACGCGTGGAAGAAGGCCATTATTGGGCGTGGAAGCCAAGACGCGCAACATTGATGAGGAAGCCGGACACTGTTCGGCAGGTACGTAGAACTTGAAGGAGAACCCGCCTCGCAACGCCGAAGACTACACACACGCTGGACTTATCGTCATTGAAGCCTGGTTCTGGGGCTACTGAGGGAGTCCCGGATTAGGGGGTGTCCGGATAGCCGGACTACCATCATCAGCCGAACTATCATCGGCCGGACTATCATCATCGACCGGACTCCAAGACTATGGAGATACAAGATTGAAGACTTCGTCCCGTGTCCGGATGGGACTTTCCTTGGCGTGGAAGGCAAGCTTGGCGATACGGATACGTAGATCTCCTACCATTGTAACCGACTCTATGTAACCCTAGCCCTCTCCGGTGTCTATATAAACCGGATGGCTCTAGTCCGTAGGACACAACAACAACCATTACAATCATACCATAGGCTAGCTTCTAGGGTTTAGCCTCCTTGATCTCGTGGTAGATCCACTCTTGTAAACATCCACAATATCAATATCAATCAAGCAGGACGTAGGGTTTTACCTCCATCAAGAGGGCCCGAACCTGGGTAAAACATCGTGTCCCTTGTCTCCTGTTACCATCCGCCTAGACGCATAGTTCGGGACCCCCTACCCGAGATCCGCCGGTTTTGACACCGACACCGTGCTTTTGGTCTTAGGTTCGAGGGATCGTTCGAGGACGGTTCAAGTCGGTAATGATCGTTGATCCCAACCCGATATGCATCTTCATATTGATCTTGGTGATTGTAGGTGCGAAAGTTTTTGTTTTCTACTACATTTCCCAACAGTGGCATCATGAGCTGGTTTATGAGTAGATGCAAGTTGCGATCTAGATCACATCTGATATGTGAGGGTTGATGTTCTTGCTATGCTTCCCACGAGTGTTGCATTGGTTCAGTTCATCGGCAGAATGATGTAGTTTTGCTACAAGGTTCTGACAATCGATCGGCTCTGGCTGTCAAAGATCTGTTAACAATTCCTTGGGCTACATCATAGTCGGGAATAGTGAACCATCGCGTACACAAGAGGGTGCCCAAGATGGATGATCTTCTAGGGGGTCACGCGTATTGATGAAGTTTAATGTGGGGGACGAGACTTTTATTAAGTCTCTCTTTCACATACCCTGAAACTTAATCTAGCATCAAGAACATCTCCTTGTTGTGCTTGCATATGTAGCTAGTCTTTATTGCTAAAACTGGATAACCTCGTAACTAAATTTTTGGTAAAACCGATTAGAGGACGTCTAACTTGGTTTTGCGGGGTTTGCATATGATGTGGTATAGCCTTCGTTATGATAATGACTTTATGTATGAGATGGTTATATGTTGTAATGTTAAGTGGCCTGTGCGTCACGTCATGATGGACGGAGCCGTGGGATTGCCACCTTAATGTAAACATCATAGAGATAGATTATAAGTGATGGTGAAAAAAGTACATGGAGGACCCCAACAATGAGAAGGTGTACCAGGCACGGGACGAGTAGCTATAATTTTGTGTCACGACGAAATTTCAAATTTTGGTGTCACGACAATGTTTTCTGAAATGATCGCCACGACAACATTTTCTGAAATCGTCATCATGGCAATATTTTTGAAGCAATTGCCTAGGTAATGAAATATTGGCTGTCACATCTCTTCAACTGAAGATTGAAGACGATCATGAAGGATTCCCGGCACCCAGGGATATACCATGTCATGCTATTATGAATTGCCTGAGATGTTTATCCCTTTGTTGTTTGCACCCTTTGATTCACATTAACAATTATTAGGGTGATCTCTCACAATAAATATCAAGTTAAAGGGTGTTCTTCCAAGTGTAGCAACCATCTATAACACTTAACGGTTCGGAATGCGTCATGTCCACATGAGTACAAACGGATTGTGAGGTGTAAGGCGGAGATGGTCAGACCATACATGCAGATTGCACTTGATTGTCTTGAAGTTCTGGTAGAATAGTTTGAAGCTCGGAGCGCAAGGCATCGAAATATGAACAAGCACTACTAGGGAAAATCCTAGTAGTAGCGCAGGTTTTATGCCTACTAGTAGCGCGGGGACCCGCACTACTAGTAAGGCACTACATCTATTCCTTAGCAGTAGCGCGTGTAACACACGCTACTGCTAAAACACATAGCCGTAGCGTGTATTGTTTCCAGCACTACTGCTAATCTAACTAGTAGTAGCGTGCTTTCTTTCCAGCGCTACTAGTATTCTGTTTTTCATCTTTTTTATTTTTAGTGTATTTATACGCCGTTATACAAATTTTGATACAGTACCAATTAAGAGGTTGTTATATCACTATGTCCATGATGAATTAATATATCATTGTGAGAAAGAAACATGGATTACATTCATTTGGATGAATCAAAAGTTGAATTAGGACGATGATCCTACTAATTCAACTTTTGGTCACTTTTGATTCATCCACATGAATCTAATCCGCATTCCTTCCACCAATGATATAATAACTAATCATGATCATAATAACAAATCATCATGATAATCATGATCAACATCATCATCATATTAATATAAAAACTCTTGCATCATATGATCACCAACAACACTAGCTAATAATCATCATAGTCATTACCACCAACACCATTTAATCATCATAGTCATAGTGTAGCTATCTAATCACCACCAACACTAGCTAATAATAATCATCATAGTCATTACCACCAACACTAGCTATTTAATCATCATAGTCATAGTGTAGCACATCATCATCTTCAAGCTCATTCTAGCTACCTAATCACTCCTGTTGCTCTCTGATATGTCCATTTTGCATCATGCTTTTATATCAATATTTATTGAATTATGGGCTGTTACTACACATTATGTCACAATACTTATGCCTTTTCTCTCTTATTTTATAAGGTTTACACGAAGAGGGAGAATGCCGGCAGTTGGAATCCAGGGCTGGAAAAGGAGCAGATATCAGAGACCTATTATGCACAACTCCAAAAGTCCTGAAACTCCACAAAAGTCGGTTTTGGAATATATTAAAAATATTGGGCAAAGAAAGCACCAGAGAGGGGCCACCTACCAGCCACGAGGGTGGAGGGCACGCCCCCTGCCTTGTGGGCCACCTGGCAGGCCCCCGGTGCCCATATTCTGCTATATGGTGTCTTTTTCCCTGGAAAAAAATCATAAGGAAAGCTTTCGGGATGAAGCGCCGCTGTATCGAGGCGGAACCTCGGCAGGACCAATCTAGGGCTCAGGCAGAGTTGTTCTGCCGGGGAAACATCCCTCCGGGAGGGGGAAATCGTCGTCATCGTCATCACCATCGATCCTCTCATCGAGAGGGGGTCAATCTCCATCAACATCTTCACCAGCACCATATCCTCTCAAACCCTAGTTCATCTCTTGTATCCGATCTTTGTCTCAAAACCTCAGATTGGTACCTGTGGGTTGCTAGTAGTGTTGATTATTCCTTGTAGTTGATGCTAGTTGGTTTATTCGGTGGAAGATCATATGTTCAAATCCTTAATGCTATTCAACACTCCTCTGATTATGAACATGAATATTATTTGTGAGTAGTTACGTTTGTTCCTAAGGACATGGGAGAAGTCTTGTTATAAGTAATCATGTGAATCTGGTATTCGTTCGATATTTTGATGAGATCTATATTGTCTCTCCTCTAGTGGTGTTGTGTGAACATCGACTACATGTCACTTTACCATGATTTGGGCCTAGGGGAAGGCATTGGGAAGTAATAAGTAGATGATGGGTTGCTAGAGTGACAGAAGCTTAAACCCTAGTTTATTCGTTGCTTCGTAAGGGGCTGATTTGGATCCATATGTTTTATGCTATGGTTAGGTTTACCTTAATTTTTCTTTCGTAGTTGCAGATGCTTATGAGAGGGGTTAATCATTGGTATTCTTGTCCAAGGAAGGGAAGTACCCAAGCACCGGTCCACCCACATATCAAATTATCAAAATAACGAACGCGAATCATATGAGCATGATGAAAACTAGCTTGACAATAATTCCCATGTGTCCTCGGGAGCGCTTTGCTTTTATATAAGAGTTTGTACAGGCTTGTCCTTTGCTACAAAAAGGATTGGGCCACCTTTTTGCAGCTTAGTTACTTTTTTACTTGTTACCCATTACAAATTATCTTATCACAAAACTATCTGTTACCGATAATTTTAGTGCTTGCAGAGAATACCTTACTGATAACCGCTTGTCATTTCCTTCTGCTCCTTGTTGGGTTCGACACTCTTACTTATCGAAAGGACTACGATAGATCCCTTATACTTGTGGGTCATCAAGACTCTTTTCTGGCGCCATTGCCGGGGAGTGAAGCTCCTTTGGTAGGTGGAATTTGGTAAGGAACATTTATATAGTGTGCTGAAATTTACTGTCACTTGTTACAATGGAAAATAATCCTTTGAGGGGCTTGTTCGGGGTATCTTCACCCCAACCAGAAGTGCAAAGAGTAGCTCCTCAACCTACTGAACCTACTAAAAATGTTTACTTTGAAATTTCTCCGGGTATGATAGAGAACATACTAGCTAATCCCTATACAGGAGATGGAACATTACATCCCAATATGCACCTAATCTATGTGGATGAAGTTTGTGGATTATTTAAGCTTGCAGGTATGCCCGAGGATGTCATCAAGAAGAAGGTCTTACCTTTATCTTTGAAGGGAAAGGCTTTGACATGGTTTAGGCTATGTGATGATATTGGATCATGGAACTACAATCGATTGAAATTGAAATTTCATCAGAAGTTTTATCCTATGCATCTGGTTCATCGTGATCGTAATTATATATATAACTTTTGGCCACGTGAAGGATAAAGTATCGCTCAAGCTTGGGGAGGCTTAAGTCAATGTTATATTCATGCCCCAATCATGAGCTCTCAAGAGAAATTATTATTCAAATTTTTTATGCTCGGCTTTCTCTCAATGATCGCTCCATGCTCGATACTCTTGTACTGGTTCTTTTATGATGAAGACTATTTAATTCAGATGGGATTTATTGGAAAGAATTAAAAGCAACTCCGAAAATTGGGAACTCGAAGAAGGTCAAGAATCAGGTATAACACCTAAGTTTGATTGTTTATGGATATCGATGCTTTTCTTGAATTTAGCACTAAATATGGACTTGACTCTGAGATAGAGCTTCTTTCTGTGAATCATTTGCTACTCATGTTGATCTCCCTAAGGAGAAGTGGTTTAAATATCATCCTCCCATTCATGTAAAGTAGTAGAACCTATTAAAGTTCAAGAGAAAACTATTACTTATAATGTTGATCCTATTGTTCCTACCGCTTATATTGAGAAACCACCCTTTCCTGTTAGAATAAAGGATCATGATAAAACTTCAAATGTGGTTCGTATGAGTAATGCTAGAACACGTACACCCCCTGACCAAATTAAAATTGAACCTAGTATTGCTATGGTTAAAGATCTCTTTGTAGATAATATTGATGGGCATGTTATTTATTTCTGTGATGAAGCTGCTAGAATTGCTAAACCCGATACTAATGGTAAACATAGACTTGTTGTTAGCATGCCTGTTGTTTCGGTTAAAATAGGAGATCATTGTTATCATGGCTTATGTGATATGGGTGCTAGTGTGAGTGCAATACCTCATTCCTTATACAAAGAAATTATGCATGATATTGCATTTGCTGAGATAGAAGATACTGATGTTACTATTAAGCTTGCCAATAGAGATACTATGTCACCGATTGGGATTGTTAGAGATGTTGAAGTCTTGTGTGGGAAAATTAAATATCCTACTGATTTTCTTGTTCTTGGTTCCCCACAAGATGACTTTTGTCCCATTATATTTGGTAGACCCTTCTTGAATATTGTTAATGCTAAGATAGACCGCAAAAAGGATATTGTTACTATTGGTTTGGGGGATATGTCTCATGACTTTAATTTTGCCAAATTTCATAGACAACCCCATGATAAAGAATTGCCTAGTAAAGATGAAATTATTGGTCTTGCTTCTATTGTCGTGCCTCCTAATGATCCTTTAGAACAATATTTGCTCAACCATGAAAATGGTATGTTTATGAATTAATGAAAGAAGGGAAATAGATAAAGCATTCTTTAAACAGGGACCTATTTTGAAACACAATTTACCTGTTGAAATCCTAGGGGATCCTCCTCCACCCTAGGGAGATCACGTGTTTGAGCTTAAACAATGACCTGATACTTTGAAATATGCTTATCTTGATGAAAAGAAGATATATCCTGTTATTATTAGTGCTAAACTTTCAGAGCATGAAGAAGAGAAATTATTGAAAACTCTGAAGAGGCACCATGATGCTATTGGATATACTCTCGATGATCTTAAGGGAATTAGTCCCACTCTATTCCAGCACAAAATAAAACTGGACAAATATGCTAAACCAGTTGTTGATCATCAACGACAGTTAAATCCTAAGATGAAAGAAGTGGTAAGAAATGAAATACTAAAGCTTTTGGAGGCAGGTATAATTTATCCTGTTGCTGATAGTCAGTGGGTAAGTCCTGTCCATTGTGTCCCTAAGAAGGGAGGTATTACTGTTGTTCCTAATGATAAGGATGAATTGATCCCACAAAGAATTGTTACAGGTTATAGAATGGTAATTGATTTCTGCAAATTAAATAATGCTACTAGAAAAGATCATTACCATCTACCTTTTATTGATCAAATGCTAGAAATATTATCCAAACATACAAATTTTTGCTTTCTAGATGGTTATTCTGGTTTCTCTCAAATACTTGTGTCAAAAGAGGATCAAGAAAAGACCACTTTTACTTGCCCTTTCGGTACCTTTGCTTCTAGACGTATGCCTTTTGGTTTATGTAATGCACCTGCTGTTGGAAATATGCCCAAGAGGCAATAATAAAATGATTATTATTATATTTCCTTGTTCATGATAATTGTCTATTATTCATGCTATAATTGTATACATGTGTGAATACATAGACCATAACATGTCCCTAGTGAGCCTCTAGTTGACTAGCTCGTTGATCAACAGATAGTCATGGTTTCCAGACTATGGACAATGGATGTCATTGATAACGGTATCACATCATTAGGAGAATGATGTGATGGACAAGACCCAATCCTAAGCATAGCACAAGATCGTGTAGTTCGTTTGCTAGAGCTTTTCTAATGTCAAGTATCATTTCCTTAGACCATGAGATCGTGTAACTCCCGGATACCGTAGGAGTGCTTTGGGTGTACCAAACGTCACAACGTAACTGGGTGACTATAAATGTATACTACAGGTATCTCCGAAAGTGTCTGTTGGGTTGACACGGATCGAGACTAGGATTTGTCACTCCGTATGACACAGAGGTATCTCTGGGCCCACTCGGTAATGCATCATCATAATGAGCTCAATGTGACCAAGTGGTTGATCACGGGATCATGCATTATGTGACGAGTAAAGCGACTTGCCAGTAGCGAGATTGAACGAGGTATTGGGATACCGACGATCGAATCTCGGGCAAGTAACATATCGATTGACAAAGGGAATTATATACGGGATTACTTGAATCCTTGACATCGTGGTTCATCCAATGAGATCATCGTGGAACATTTAGGAGCCAACATGGGTATCCAGATCCTGC
Source organism: Triticum dicoccoides (assembly GCF_002162155.2). Lineage (NCBI taxonomy): Eukaryota > Viridiplantae > Streptophyta > Magnoliopsida > Poales > Poaceae > Triticum > Triticum dicoccoides. Next base: position 118,332,217 of record NC_041387.1, on the reverse strand, counting down.
TATTGGTTATTGGCCGGAGAGCTGTCTCAGTCATGTCTGCGTGATTCCCGAACACGTAGGGTCTACACACTTAAGGTTCGGTGACGCTAGGGTTATTAGGAAGACTTGCATGTGATTACCAAATATTGTTCGGGGTCCCGGATGAGATCCCGGACATCACGAGGAGTTCTGGAATGGTCCGGAGGTGAAGAATTATATATGGGAAGGTGTAATACGGTCACCAGAAAGTTTCAGGGTCATACCGGTATTGTACCGGGGCCCCCGAAAGGGTTCTGGGGGTCCACTGGGAGGGGCCACCTCTCCCGGAGGGCCTCATGGGCCGTGTAAGGAAGGGAACCAGCCCCTGGTGGGCTGGCGCACCCCCCCTTGGGCCCATGCGCCTAGGGTTGGGGGGGAAACCCTAAGGGGGGCGCCCCCTGATGAAGTCATGTACCTAGGGTAGGGTCATGAACCTGACCATGGTACCCTCCCCAAGGACATCTCTTAGAAGAAGCCGTCTTCCAGTCGACCAAGAGGGACTCAACTCGACAGACTAGAAGACACTCGACAAACCTGAAGACACTCGACCATGAAGACTCACTCGACCACCAGGGGTTCAGGATCTACTCTGTATCCAAACGGTCTGTAATTAAGTAGTCTTAATGGTCATGATGGCACTTTATGTAGGGCGTTACCAGTAACGCCTGACCTTAATGTACTTTAACCCTCTGCTACGTGGGCTGGCTGGGGTCTTGGCGTCCTCTATATAAGCCACCCCTCTCCACTGGTAGAGGGGTTCGCACCTCTGTAACTCTCACACACATAATCCAGTCGACCGCCTCCGGGCTCCGAGACGTAGGGCTGTTACTTCCTCCGAGAAGGGCCTGAACTCGTAAAACACTTGTGTGCACAACTGCTCCATAGCTAGGATCTTGCCTCTCCATACCTACCCCCCATTCTACTGTCAGACTTAGAACCACGACAGTTGGCGCCCATCGTGGGGCAGGTGTCTTAGCGACTTGTTGGAGAAGTTGCAATCTTTTCAATTCCCATCATCATGGTTTCAGGTGGAGTTTTGGTTGAGGGCCGCGAGATCCGTCTCGGCGCGCTCACATTCGTCACCGACGACTCTGCCTGGCTGCAGGAGGCTCCGCTCGACGTGGATGCGCTCCCGGTCCGTGGAGCTACGTACTTTCGAGCATGCGTCCGCGGTGTCCTTCTGCGGAAGCCGTCGACTCAGTATCGGCCGGTTTTCGTGTCATCCTCCCTCCTAGCTTCCCGCCGGCGTAAGTGCTCTAGTCAGTCGAGGCTTCAGCGGTGGGTGAGGCGCGCAGTGGCTCGCCAGTCGACCACTGCCCAAGTCACGGCAATCAAGCCCGACGAATCTCTCTACGGCATGTTCGACCTGTCGACTGGCTCCGCGGAGACTGCATCCGAATGCGACAGCAGTGATCCGGCGGCGGAGGTCCTGATGATCAATGGATTGCATGTTCCCCCCGGCTTTCCTGGCGCCGAGGGAGGCAACGGCGGAGGCGACCCGTCGCACGACCATGAGGAGTACCGCCCCGAGCCCCTCGACTCGCAGCAGAGGGAAGAGCTTCGCCGCCGGAACATGGATGCGCTTCATACTCCGATCGTTGGAGAAACCCCTAAGGCTCGCGCCTTAGAGGACGCGCGCTTGGCCAACTTGGCTGAGCGCACTCGACTAGAGAACCTTCAGCGGGCACTCGACGAGCGCGCGCGGCAACGGATTCCAGACTCCAGTCGACGCCAACTCTTTAAACCTCTGACTCAGGTATACCGCACTCCAATCCTGAATTTGGCAGCTGCAACACGTATAGCAGAGTCGATTCAGCCCTCCCAGTCAGAGGCTGGCAGAGGCTTGATGCAGATCAGGGATTTGCTCCGGGCAGCTGGAGATCAGAATTCGGCTGTGTCGTAGTCGCGGAACAGGATTCATAGCAGGTCCGTGGCGGCGAATACTGTCAGGTTAGCTCATAGCCCCAGATCGCCCCGAGGCGTGAAGGGCATGGCGACCGACACGATCAGTACAGGAACTATGAGCAGGATGATCACCGAGTTGATCGCAACGATCAACGTCGAGTGCCCACTCCTCCCCGGAGGGGTGGATCATATATGCCTCGACAGCAGGATGACAGACGCCCGTACGGTGGCGGGCGAAGAATTCCAGTCGACCCTAGGGAACCAGGCTTTGATGCGAGATCCATCATCGTTCAAGGTCTGGTCGACCGGAACAGAGCCCACAGAGAAGGTAATGACAGAGATGTACCCACCAGTAGCCGAATGCACGTCTCCGGACCAGAGTGTTTCAGCAGGGCCATCAGAGCCGCGGTGATTCCTCCCAACTTCAGGTTGGCGACTGGACTCAGCAAGTTCAACGGTGAGTCCAAGCCCGATACTTGGCTTGAGGACTACCGAGTGGCTGTTCAGATCGGCGGTGGAAATGACGAGGTGGCCATGAAGCATCTCCCTCTCATGTTGGAAGGGTCAGCCAGGGCATGGCTGAATCAGTTGACACCCAGCAGCATCTACACGTGGGAGGACCTCTCCCGAGTGTTTGTCAGGACGTTCGAAGGAACGTGCAAGCGGCCGGCGGGACTGACAGAGCTGCAATCTTGTGTGTAGAAGTCGAATGAGACTCTGAGGGATTACATCCAGAGATGGATCACACTGCATCACACAGTAGAAAATGTATCTGATCACCAGGCAGTTTGCGCCTTCAAGGAGGGCGTAAAGTACAGAGAGCTAAGTCTGAAATTCGGTCGAACCGGAGACATGTCTCTGAGTCGAATGATGGAAATTGCCACCAAATATGCCAATGGTGAGGAAGAGGATCGGCTCCGGAGCGACAAGCACAAGTCAGTCGCCCAGGACACCGGAGGCGGAAATTCCAGTCGGAAGCAAAAGCGTAAAGCCGAGCCAGCCGCTCATGGAGAAGCCTTGGCCCTGAACCAAGGAAAGTTGAAAGGGAAACCCAAGGGGCCGTGGAACCCCAAGAAAGTAAAAGATAAAGAAGGAAATGACGTGTTGGATTTACCAGGTCACATCCACACCAAGAAAGATGAAGAGGGTAATTTCATCTACCCAAAGCATACCACTCGACAGTGTCGACTCCTGATACAACAGTTCCAAGGGAAACAACCCAAGGACAAAGAAAAAGAGTCGGACAAGGTCGAGGACAAGGAGGATAGTGATGAGGAATATCCGCAGGTCAATTCCACCTTGATGATTTTTGCCGATATTGAGAGCAAAAACCGACTGAAAGTTATAAACCGAGAGGTGAATATGGCTGCTCCTTCAACACCCAATTACCTAAAGTGGTCTCAGACTGCCATTACGTTCGACCAATCTGACTACCCCACACAGATAGCCACCCCTGGGAGGCAAGCGCTGGTGGTCGACCCCGTCGTTGAAGGCACTGGACTGACCAAAGTGTTGATGGACGGCGGCAGCAGTTTGAATATACTGTATGCTCAGACACTAAAAGGGATGGGCATTCCGATGTCCAGGCTGAGCACAAGCAACATGAGTTTTTATGGAGTCATCCCTGGCAAGAAGGCCGCATCACTCGGCCAGATTGCTCTTGACATAGTTTTTGGTGATTCAAAGAATTTCCACAAAGAGAAGCTAACATTTAAGGTTGTGGATTTCCAGAGTGCCTATCATGCAATTTTGGGCAGGCCAGCTTATGCACGTTTTATGGCTCGACCATGTTACGTGTACCTCAAACTAAAGATGCCTGGCCCTAAAGGCGTGATCACTGTCACTGGTAACCGCAAGAAGGCAGAAGAGTGCTTCCAGAAAGGCTCAAAGATCGCCGATGCTCAGATGGTGGCAGAAGAGTGGCAAGAACACCAAAGGAATGCAGACCCGAGTGATTTGTTGCGAGCCAAGAAACCTGCTACGGAATTAGCGTTTCAGTCGTCCGGTGAGACAAAACCCGTTCACATCCACCCGACCGACCCTAACGCTGCTCCGACTCATATCTCCACAACACTCGACCCCAAATAGGAAGAAGCGCTCATCCAGTTCCTCCGTGAGAACTGGGATATCTTTGCATGGAAACCTTCTGACATGCTGGGTGTACCCAGGGGACTGGCTGAGCATCGTCTACGAGTCGATTCAAAGGCAAAACCTGTGAAGGAACATCTGCGACGGTCCGCCGTCCAGAAAAGAAAGGCCATTGGCGAAGAAGTGGCTTGGCTCCTAGCAGCAGAGTTTATCCGAGAGATTTACCACTCTGAGTGGCTTGCCAATGTCGTCATGGTCCCCAAAAAGGATAATTCACTTCGCATGTGCATCGATTTTAAGCATATCAATCTGGCCTGCCCGAAAGATCATTTTCCCCTTCCCCGCATCGACCAAATAGTCGACTCGACTACGGGATGTGAGCGACTTTCTTTCTTGGACACTTATTCCGGGTACCATCAGATCCGTCTATTTGGACCCGATGAGATCAAAACGGCTTTCATCACCCTATTCAGGTGCTTCTGTTATGTCACCATGCCATTCGGCCTCAAGAATGCTGGAGCCACATTCATGAGGATGATTCAGAAGTGTTTGCTCACTCAAGTTCAGCGCCCAGTATATTACATTTCCGAAGTCCTGACCCCATCCAAGCAAGGATACCCTCATTATCAGAAGCTTGTATATGGGATTTATATGACCACGAAGAAAGTTGCTCACTACTTCTCTGACCATATTATCACAGTCGTCACCGACGCCCCCTTATCAGAGATTCTGCACAACAGAGACGCAACCGGTCGGATGGCAAAATGGGCAATTGAACTTCTTCCCCTAGATATCAGATTTGAGGCAAAGAAAGCTATCAAGTCCCAAGCAATAGCAGATTTCCTCGCTGAGTGGACTGAACAACAGTTACCGACCCAAGTTCACTCGGAGCACTGGACTATGTTCTTCGATGGCTCCAAAATGCTGAATGGTTCCGGTGCCGGAGTGGTCTTGGTTTCCCCCCGAGGAGATAAGCTCATATATGTACTCCAGATTCACTTTGATTCCTCCAACAATGAAGCAGAATACGAAGCACTCTTGTACGGGTTGCGTATGGCCATTTCACTCGGTGTCCGTCGCCTCATGGTCTACGGTGACTCGGATTTAGTGGTCAACCAAGTGATGAAGGAGTGGGACGTCAGAAGACCAGCCATGACTGGATACTGCAATGCAGTCAGAAAGCTGGAGAAGAAATTTGAGGGATTAGAGCTCCATCATGTTCCCCGACTAAAAAATCAAGCAACCGATGACTTGGCGAAGATAGGTTCCAAGAGGGAAGCCATTCAGAGTGGTGTGTTTTTGGAGCATGTTCACACGCCATCGGTTCAAGAAGATCCTTTCACTGAGGAAGTCCCGCAGCCAAAAAGCGTCATAGATCCGACTGAAGTCGAGGTCCCAGCTGTGGTCGACTTGATCATGGAAGTTTTGGTCATCACTCCCGACTGGACAGTGCCCTATATCGCCTATATTCTGAGGAAAGAGCTCCCCGAGAATGAAGAAGAGGCACGAGAGATCGTCCGCCGATCCAAAGCCTTCACCGTCATGAGGGGACAGTTATATAGAGAAAGTGCGACTGGAGTCAGCCAGAAATGCATAACACCGGAAGAAGGTCGAATGATCCTCAACGACATCCACTCGGGGACCTGTGGTCATCATGCGTCCTCTCGGACCATCGTGGCTAAAGCATACCGAGCGGGTTTTTACTGGCCCAGAGAAAATGAGATGGCGAAAGAGATAGTCGACAAGTGTGAAGGATGTCAATTCCACTCCAATATGTAGCACAAACCCGCCTCAGCCTTGAAGACCATTCCACTCGTCTGGCCTTTCACTGTATGCGGATTGGATATGGTTGGACCACTGAGAACAGGAAGAAACGGCAACACCCATGTATTGGTAGCAGTCGACAAGTTCACTAAGTGGATTGAGGCTAAGCCCATCAAGAATCTGGATGCGGGCACTGCCGTCAGCTTCATCAGAGAGTTGGTATTCAGATATGGAGTCCCACACAGCATCATCACAGACAATGGGTCAAACTTCGACTCCGAAGAATTCAGAGCTTTCTGCACATCTCAGGGTACACGAGTCAACTATGCTTCAGTCGCTCAACCCCAGTCGAATGGACAAGCAGAACGTGCGAATGGCTTAATTCTCAAAGAGGTGAAACCCCGACTGATGCGTGACCTCAAGCACGCAGCTGGTGCATGGGTCGACGAACTTCCGTCGGTGCTTTGGGGATTAAGGACCACGCCAAACCGGTCGACTGGGAGGACTCCATTCTTCTTGGTCTACGGAGCTGAAGCAGTCTTGCCGAGTGACCTGCTTCACAATGCACCCCGAGTCAAACTCTACACCGAAGCTGAAGCAGAGCAAGCCCGACAGGACGCGGTCGACCTTCTAGAAGAAGAAAGAGAGATGGCCTTGATCCGATTGACCATTTACCAGCAGGACTTGCATCGCTTCCATGCCAGAAATGTGAAGAGTCGAGCTTTCCAGGAGGGAGATTTAGTTCTCCGAGTGGATCAACAGAAACCACACAAGCTTGCTCCTACTTGGGAAGGTCCCTTCATCGTCACCAAGGTTCTCCATAATGGGGCATACCGCCTTTACAATGTCGAGCACCAGATTGACGAGCCCAGAGCATGGAACGCGGACTTATATACTTAAGTTTTTCACTCGGATGAGTTGTAATAAAAGTACTCCTGTAGTGTATTCATCAAAGACAAGAGTTTCATAATTTTCTTAGTAATTGTTATTGCTGTTGCTCTCATAAGTCTGTCCCCCAGTGGGTGGCTTAGCTACGAACCCGGTTCGCCTAAGCTTGTAAAAAATCCTACCGAGTGGTAAGCCAGCCTTCCACTCGGAGGCTTAGCTGCGAATCCGTTTCGCCTAAGTTAAAACAAAATCCTACTGAGTGGTAAGCCAGCCTTCCACTCGGGGGCTTAGCTGCAGCCGAGTGCTCGCCTAAGCTTGTAAAAAATCCTATCGAGTGGTAAGCCAGCCTTCCACTCGGAGGCTTAGCTGCGAATCCGTTTTGCCTAAGTTAAAACAAACTCCTACCGAGTGGTAAGCCAGCCTTCCACTCGGGGGCTTAGCTGCAGCCCAGTGGTCGCCTAAGTTTTCTAAAATCCTACCGAGTGGTAAGCCAACCTTCCACTCGGAGGCTTAGCTGCAGGCCAGTGCTCGCCTAAGATTTTGAAAATCCTACCGAGTGATAAGCCAGTCTTCCACTCGGAGGCTTAGCTGCAACCTTGTGTTCGCCTAAGAATAAAAGACATTGTACGCTTCGCAAGGAGGATGAGGCGCAGGTCGACCCCTGCTTCCTCCTTTCGAGCTACATCACAAACACAACCTGCGTCCCGCAAGGAGTACGAAGCGCAGGTCGACTGCTACCTTCTCCCCCAAAGCCGTGCCACGAAAATCCTACCGAGTGGAGAGCAAACCTCCCACTCGGGGGCTTAGCTGCAGCCTAGTGCTCACCTAAGTTTCTAAAATCCTACTGAGTGGAGAGAAAACCTCCCACTCAGGGGCTTAGCTACAGCCCAGTGCTCGCCTAAGTTTCTAAAATCCTACCGAGTGGAAAGCAAACCTCCCACTCGGGTGCTTAGCTGCAGCCCAGTGCTCGCCTAAGTTTCTAAAATCCTACCGAGTGGAGAGCAAACCTCCCACTCGGGGGCTTAGCTGCATCCCAGTGTTCGCCTAAGTTTCTAAAATCCTACCGAGTGGAGAGCAAACCTCCCACTCGGAGGCTTAGCTGCAGCCTAGTGCTCGCCTAAGTTTCTAAAATCCTACCGAGTGGAGAGCAAACCTCCCACTCGGGGGCTTAGCTGCAGCCCAGTGCTCGCCTAAGTTTCTAAAATCCTTCTGAATGAAGAACAAGTTTCTCACTCAGAGGCCTGGTCGCAACCAAGCACTCGCCCAGACATGACGAACACAAGTCGACGGCAATTTGTGCTTCACTCCTACCTGCAAAAGAGTATTACAGATGCTAGTATATACTCCAACCCAAAGAAGATGATTGTCCGAAAGAAGCAAACGTATTTCAACGGCAAATCAAGTTCGGATAACGTCCTACGGACCTAGAAGTGCTCAGGCGTCAAGCCTGTTAAAGTTTGGCGGTTACAAAAATCACTCGGCATTCCGAGGAAAATTCAAATCATCGAGCATAGAAGTTTTTTACCCCTCCTGCGGAGGGCTGGAAGGCGCAACGAACTCGTCCAGGTCGATCCCATCTACGATCCGAGTGGCAGCCGCGATGAAGGTCTCCATGAAAGAACGGAAGTCATGCTTCCTAGTGTTGGCCACCTTGAGAGACACCAGCTTGTCTTCTCTCGCTTCCTTGCAGTGGACGCGGACCAAGGACAGAGCAATGTCAGCACCGCACCTAGCAGAAGCCATTCTTGCACTCGATTCGGAACTTCGTTCAGTCGAGTCATCAGCGACTCAAGGTCGTTCTGAAGCGTTTCTTCTGGCCAGAGCGATGTGTCGATGCGTGATGTTGCGGCCTTCAGTCTTGCAAGGTAGTCGACCACTACAGCAACACGAGACTTGAGGCGGAGCACGTTCATAGCGGTTTCATCCGTCACCGGAGAATTGATGGGATCCAAGCCAGTCTCCACACGATTCAAGGATAAGCTAATGCCCTTACAGCAAGTCAGTAATTACCAATCGGAGATAAGGGGTTACCTTCGAGCATGAGGAATAGCTTCTTGGCGAGTCCTCCCAGATAAACCTCCAGGTCATTCTTCTTTCCTGCCAGTTCGCCAGCTTTGTCACTCAGGACCATATTGGCATTCTTCAGTCGAGTGACTTCTTGGTTGGCCACGTCGAGAGCAGCTTTCAAATTAGTGTTTTCCTCTTCAAGTTTGTTGACAGAAGCCAACTTCTCTTCTGCAAGTTTTGTCTTCTCCGAAGCCGCTTTCTGTGCCTCGGCGAGGTCAAGGTCCTTCTTCTTCAGGGCATCCTTCAGTTTCTCTGCAAAAACCACAATAAGATCAGACTCGGAGACAGGCAAGAAGCAAGGACAGTCGTCAAGATTCTCACCAAACATACGTTTTGCCTCCTCCTTCGAATTCGTAAAGTTCTCTTGGACAAGCTTCTGGTCAAGTTCAAGCTGGATATGCTTGTTCTCCAATTCGGTATAATGAGAAACAAGGTCACAAGATTTCTGCGAAAGTTCAGTCGACAGACATCAACGACAGATCACTTCTGAGTGACTAAAAGAAAAATCGTAGTATTTCTAAGACTACAGCTGAATCTAAACATTCAACTGTAGTCTCGGGGACTACACCCAGTGGGTGCACTCAGCGTGCCCCCACTAGTTCTATTAGCTAGACTCAGAGTCGATCAGTCGACCGGAAGCAGTTAACTGTCAGCAGTAAAAAAAACAGACCATAGCCGATTGCCAACAATCGACCACGGTCTCGGGGACTACACCCAGTGGGTGCACTCAGCGTGCCCCCACCAGTTTTATTGTTCCACTCGACCATTGAGTGAAACAAGTAAAGTGAGAAATCTCAAGACACAAAGACTATAGTCGACCGCCAGCAGTCCACCGTAGAATTGACACACCCAGTGGGTGCATGACAAATATCAATATTTCCAGTCGATGTTTAACTAACCTGGACATTGCTCTGGAGAGCTCAGCTCGCGTCATAAGCTGCTTGGCTGGCGGTTCGGATCGCCTTCACCTGCTCCATCATAATCCCGGCCTGGCGTATGGCTTCCTTGGCAGCGCTTGCTTGGTCCTCCGGGACGTGGTAGGTGGAGAAGAGAGAAGGCGGGTCAGCACTCGACGACAAAGGGCGGGCAACCGTCAACGGCTCCGCAAAGGACATGGTAGCCCGAGCAACGTTGCTCCCCTCTGGAATCTGTGGTCCAGGTGCTGACACAACCTGAACAGCCTTGCCAACAGTCGCCTTCCTGCTCCTCCTCTGCCTCAGTGGCGCTTCATCGTCATCGTCAGGGAGATTGATGACAACGCTAGGTGGAGCTGCAGAAGAAGTTCAAAGTCAAAAATAAAGATTCAATCGACCAAAAGCAAAACCGCGCAGATCATACCAGGATGAGAAGTAGCAGCATCTTCCATTTCTTGGTCCTCATGCCTGGTTGAAGTCTCAGAAGTAGCAGCACTGCGATTTCAAATATCAGTCGGTCAGCGATTGAGTCGACTAAGAATGAAAAACATGAGTTATGCCGTTACCCAGAAACAGTCGGAATTTTCATCCTCATCTTTGGTAGGGCCTTCGCCGGTTTTGTCGGGGCCGCTCGGGGTTGCTTCAACGCCTTCTTAGTCGGCGCCGGTGAAGTTGTCCGAAGGCGTTTCGTCGACTGCCCAACAGGTACGACTCCCTTGCCACAATCATCCGCAGGGTCGTGGGCGAGCTTGGACCTCCTTTCAGAACGAGGAGGCGCAACTTCCTCCTCCTCTTCCTCCTCCTCTTCCTCCTCATCAGAGCCTGCATCTTCATCGCCCTCATCGGCGTCCGACTCCCACTCCTCTTGGCTTTCGCCTCCGCTTCCTTTCTCCTCTTCGGCCTGTGCTTGCGCCCCGTTGGGCATCGAGTACAACTCGGTGGTTTCCTGAAAACAACAAGCAAGACAAAAGTCAATCGACTGATCTACGATGAAACAGAACGGACGGAACAGTCGGAGAAAAATGGTCGTACCTTGTCCGCCTCGTAGGATTGGTCGAGTGGCGGGATCCTCCTGGCTCCATGAGGGTTGTCCTTGTTCCCCGTGATGGCAGTCATCCACCTCTCCAATGTGGCATCATCGACCTCCTCTGGGTGGACCCGACTGGTGTCTTCAGTACCAGAATACAACCACATCGGGTGGCCCCGGTACTGGAGCGGTTGGATGCGCCGCCGAAGGAAAACCTCTAGAAGGTCCATGCCAGTCACACCGTCACGAATCAACTGGACTACACGCTCCATCAACATTTTTACCTGAGCCTTCTCCTCCGGAACTACTTTCAGATAGGATGGCTTGTTCACTCGACTCATAGAGAAGGGAGGGAGCCCAGTCGACTGCCCTGGCGTCGACTGGTCTTGGTAGTAGAACCAGGTCGACTGCCACCCTTTGACTGACTCGGGAAGGGTCATAGCTGGGAAAGCGCTCTTACTCCTCATCTGGACCCTGAGACCCCCACACATCTGGATTACCTGAGTTCTCTCGTCATTGGGGCTGGCCTTTTTCACCGTCTGAGAACGACAAGTGAATATGTGTTTGAAGAGGCCCCAGTGCGGCCGACAACCCAAGAAGTTCTCACACAAAGATACAAAGGCGGAGAGATAGGCAATGGAATTGGGGGTAAAGTGGTGAAGCTGAGCTCCAAAGAAATTCAGAAACCCTCGAAAGAAAAGATGCGGTGGCAGAGAGAACCCTCGATCTACATGAGTCGCCAAGAGGACACACTCACCCTCCTGAGGTTGTGGCTGCCACTCCATCCCCGGGAGCCTCGCCGCCCTGTGCGCAATCAGGCCTTCGTCGGCCAGGTCGTCGAGATCCTTTTGGGTGATGGTCGAGCGGATCCAATCACCCTGGATCCAACCTTGCGGCAAACGGGACCGCGACGAGGATCCCCCTCGACTGGTCGCTCTCCCCTTCACTTTCGCCGCCGCCGTCGCCTTCTTCGCCCGCTCCAAAGCCGCCGTCTTCTCTTTCAGCATTGTCGCCGACGAGGCCGGAATGGAGCAGCGGCGTCGGGCAGTTGGTGGGTGCAGCGGATGAATCTGGAGGCGAGGGAGGAGAAAATGAGGAGGCACTATTCAAAAAACCTCCGCCGGTTTCCTTATATGGAGTCACTTCCGAGTGGCCGACAGGTAAGCCTAGGCGATCCTGTCAAATCCCGAAACAGTCGCGCAAGCGATACATGGCAAAAAAGGCGGCGCGAGAATCGAGGCATCCCTGCCTTATCCCATCCGAGTACCGCGGTCTTCTCTGCTTCGCGCGCTTCCCAAAATTCGGATCCCACTAAATCTGCTAACCACAGAGCAACTTGTCAGACGGAATATCTCCTGCGATCCATCGCTCGGAAATCCCCAAGTTCATAAAGTTCACTCGACAGATATAAAGAATGGATCAAGGTGACTGAACGAAAGTTGACACCCTCACTTGAAAGTCATTGATCTAGAGCAAAACACCTTTACAGCACCAAAAAGCAGGTCGGAAAGATTGCCAACTCCTTCCTCACTCAAACCTCGATCCATTCGGGGGCTACTGATGAAGTCATGTACCTAGGGTAGGGTCATGAACCTGACCAAGGTACCCTCCCCAAGGACATCTCTTAGAAGAAGCCGTCTTCCAGTCGACCAAGAGGGACTCCACTCGACGGACTAGAAGACACACGACGAACCTGAAGACCCTCGACCATGAAGACTCACTCGACCACCAGGGATTCAGGATCTACTATGTATCCAAACGGTCTATAATTAAGTAGTCTTAATGGTCATGATGGCACTTTATGTAGGGCGTTACCAGTAACACCTGACCTTAATGTACTTTAACCCTCTGCTACGTGGGCTGGCTGGGGTCTTGGCGTCCTCTATATAAGCCACCCCTCTCCACTGGTAGAGGGGTTCGCACCTCTATAACTCTCACACACATAATCCAGTTGACCGCCTCCGGGCTCCGAGACGTAGGGCTGTTACTTCCTCCGAGAAGGGCCTGAACTCGTAAAACACTTGTGTGCACAACTGCTCCATAGCTAGGATCTTGCCTCTCCATACCTACCCCCAATCTATTGTCAGACTTAGAACCACGACACCCCCCTTGCTTGGGGGGCAAGTCCCCCCTGGCCGCCCCCCTCTAGATCTCATCTAGAGGGGGCCGGCCCCCTTCCTCCTCCCCCTATAAATAGAGGGGCGAGGGGAGGGCTGCAGACACACCTCAAAGGTGCACCCCTCCCCTCCCCAACACCTCTCCTCCTCCGCAGACGCTTGGCGAAGCCCTGCTGGAGTACTACCTCTCCATCACCACCACGCCGTCGTGCTGCTGTTGGAGCTCTCTTCCTCAACCTCTCCCTCCTCCTTGCTGGATCAAGGCGCGGGATAAGTCTCCGCTCCATACGTGTGTTGAACGCGGAGGTGCCGTCCGTCCGGCGCTAGGTTCTTCGATGATTTGGATCACGATGAGTACGACTCCATCAACCCCGTTCTCTTGAACGCTTTCGCTCGCGATCTACAAGGGTATGTAGATGCACTCCTATCTCTCTCGTTGCTAGATGACTCCATAGATTGATCTTGGTGATGTGTAGACATTTTTTATTTTCTGCAATGATCTCCAATAGTGGCATCATGAGCTAGGTCTATGCGTAGTTTCTATGCACGAGTAGAACACAATTTTTGTTGTGGGTGTCGGTGTCAAAACCGGCGGATCTCGGGTAGGGGGTCCCGATCTGTGCGTCTTAGGATGATGGTAACAGGAAGCAAGGGACACAATGTTTACCCAGATTCGAACCCTCTTGATGGAGGTAAAACCCTACTTCCTGCTTGATTAATATTGAAGATATGAGTAGTACAAGAGTAGATCTACCACGATATCGTAGAGGATAAACCCTAAGAGCTAGCCTATGAAGGTATGATTGTAATTGTGATCGGCCTTCTAAGGACCATGCTCTTCGGTTTATATAGACACCGGAGAGCTAGGGTTTACATGGAGTCGGTTACAAGGAAGGAAACATAATATCTGGATCGCCAAGATTGTCTTCCACGCAAAGGAGAGTCCCATCCGGACACGAGCCGAAGTCTTGAGTCTTGTATCTTGACGCTTCTATAGTCCGGAAGATATATATAGTCCGGCTGTCCGGATACCCCCTTATCCAGGACTCCCTCAGTGGGCGTAGATTTTGTCAATTTACTTGGCACTACTAGTCTTATCTTGTTTTGGCGGCATCATGGGATGAAGCGGCCCGGACCGACCTTACACGTACACTTACGTGAGACAGGTTCCACCGACTGACATGCACTAGTTGCATAAGGTGGCTAGCGGGTGTCTGTCTCTCCCACTTTAGTCGGATCAGATTTGATGAAAAGGGTCCTTATGAAGGGTAAATAGAAATTGGCATATCACGTTGTGGTTTTGGCGTAGGTAAGAAACGTTCTTGCTAGAACCCTATAGCAGCCACGTAAAAACTTGCAACAACAATTAGAGGACGTCTAACTTGTTTTTGCAGCATATGCCTTGTGGTGTGATATGGCCAAAAAGGATGTGATGAATGAAATATATGTGATGTATGAGATTGATCATGTTCTTGTAATAGGAATCACGACTTGCATGTCGATGAGTATGACAACCGGCAGGAGCCATAGGAGTTGTCTTTATTTATTGTATGACCTACGTGTCACTGAATAATGCCATGTAATTACTTTACTTCTTTGATAAACTGTTAGCCATAGTAGTAGAAGTAATAGTTGGAGAACAACTTCATGGAGACACGATGATGGAGATCATGATGATGGAGATCATGGTGTCATGCTGGTGACGAAGATGATCATGGCGCCCCGAAGATGGAGATCAAAGGAGCAATATGATATTGGCCATATCATGTCACTATTTGATTGCATGTGATGTTTATCATGTTTTTGCATCTTATTTGCTTAGAACGGCGGTAGTAAATAAGATGATCCCTCATAACAATGTCAAGAAAGTTTCCCCCTAACTGTGCGCCGTTGCGAAAGTTCGTTGTTTCGAAGCACCACGTGATGATCGGGTGTGATAGATCCTAACGTTCACATACAACGGGTGTAAGACAGATTTACACATGCAAAACACTTAGGTTGACTTGTCGAGCCTGGCATGTACAGACATGGCCTCGGAACACAAGAGACCGAAAGGTCGAACATGAGTTGTATAGAAGATACGATCAACATGAAGATGTTCACCGATGATGACTAGTCCGTCTCACGTGATGATCGGACACGGCCTAGTCGACTCAGATCATGGATCACTTAGATGACTAGAGGGATGTCTATATGAGTGGGAATTCATTAAATAATTTGATTAGATGAACTTAATTATCATGAACTTAGTCTAAAAACTTTTGCAATATGTCTTGTAGATCAAATGGCCCATGCTAATGTTGCCCTCAACTTCAACGCGTTCCTAGAGAAAACCAAGCTGAAAGACGATGGTAGCAACTATACGGACTGGGTTCGGAACTTGAGGATCATCCTCATAGCTGCCAAAAGAGCATATGTCCTAGATGCACCGCTAGGTGAAGCACCCGTCTTCCCAGCAACTCAAGACGTTATGAACGCCTGGCAGTCACGCAGTGATGATTACTCCCTGGTTCAGTGCGGCATGCTTTACAGCTTAGAACTGGGGCTCCAAAAGCGTTTTGAGCAGCACGGAGCATATGAGATGTTCCAAGAGCTGAAAATGGTTTTCCAAGCTCATGCCCGGGTCGAGAGATATGAAGTCTCCGACAAGTTCTATAGTTGTAAGATGGAGGAGAATAGTTCTGTCAGCGAGCACATACTCAAAATGTCTGGGTTGCACAACCGCTTGTCTCAGCTGGGAGTTAACCTCCCGGATGACGCGGTCATTGACAGAATCCTTCAGTCGCTCCCACCTAGCTACAAGAGCTTTGTGATGAACTACAATATGCAGGGGATGGTGAAAACTATTCCTGAGGTATTTTCAATGCTGAAATCAGCGGAGGTAGAAATCAAAAAGGAACATCAAGTGTTGATGGTCAATAAAACCACTAGTTTCAAGAAAGACAAGGGTAAAAAGAACTTCAAGAAGGACGGCAAGGGAGTTGCCGCGCCCGGTAAGCCAGTTGCCAGGAAGAAGCTAAAGCATGGACCCAAACCTGAGACTGAGTGCTTTTATTGCAAGGGAAGCGGACACTGGAAGCGGAACTGCCCCAAGTACTTAGCGGACAAGAAGGCCGGCAACACTAAAGGTATATGTGATATACATGTAATTGATGTGTACCTTACCAGTACTCGTAGTAGCTCCTGGGTATTTGATACCGGTGCGGTTGCTCATATTTGTAACTCAAAACAAGAGCTGCGAAATAAACGGAGACTGGCTAAGGACGAGGTGACGATGCGCGTCGGGAATGGTTCCAAGGTTGATGTGATTGCCGTCGGCACGCTACCTCTACATTTACCTACGGGATTAGTTTTAAACCTCAATAATTGTTATTTAGTGCCAGCTTTGAGCATGAACATTGTATCTGGATCTCGTTTAATATGAGATGGCTACTCATTTAAATTCGAAAATAATGGTTGTTCTATTTATATGAGAGATATGTTTTATGGTCATGCCCCGCTGATCAATCGTTTATTCTTAATGAATCTCGAACGTGATGTTACACATATTCATAGTGTGAACACCAAAAGATGTAAGATTGATAATGATAGTCCCACATATCTGTGGCACTACCGCCTTGGTCACATTGGTGTCAAACACATGAAGAAGCTCCATACAGATGGACTTTTGGAGTCTCTTGATTTCGAATCATTTGACACGTGCGAACCATGCCTCATGGGTAAAATGACCAAGACTCCGTTCTCCAGAACAATGGAGCGAGCAACCAACTTATTGGAAATCATACATACTGATGTGTGCGGTCCAATGAGCATTGAGGCTCGCGGTGGCTATCGTTATGTTCTCACCCTCACTGATTACTTGAGTAGATATGGGTATGTTTACTTGATGAAACACAAGTCTGAGACCTTTGAAAAGTTCAAGGAATTTCAGAATGAGGTAGAGAATCAACGTGACAGAAAAATAAAGTTCTTACGATCAGATCGTGGGGGAGAATATTTAAGTCATGAGTTTGGTACGCACTTAAGGAAATGTGGAATTGTTTCACAACTCACGCCGCGTGGAACACCTCAGCGAAACGGTGTGTTCGAACATCGTAATCGCACTCTATTGGATATGGTGCGGTCTATGATGTCTCTTACCGATTTACCGCTATCATTTTGGGGATACGCTTTAGAGACAGCTACATTCACTTTAAATAGGGCACCGTCTAAATCCGTTGAGACGACGTCGTATGAATTATGGTTTGGAAAGAAACCTAAGCTGTCGTTCCTAAAAGTTTGGGGATGTGATGCTTATGTCAAGAAACTTCAACCTGAAAAGCTCGAACCCAAGTCGGAAAATGTGTCTTCATAGGATACCCTAAGAAAACCATTGGGTATACCTTCTACCTAAGATCCGAAAGCAAGATTTTCGTTGCCAAGAATGGGTCCTTTCTGGAGAAAGAGTTTCTCTCGAAAGAAGTAAGTGGGAGGAAGGTGGAACTTGATGAAGTACTACCTCTTGAACCGGTAAGTAGCGCAACTCTGGAAGATGTTCCCGTGGTGCCTACACCGACTGGAGAGGAAGTTAATGATGATGATCAAGGTACTTCGGATCAAGTTACTACTTAACTTCGTAGGTCCACAAGGACACGTTCCACACCAGAATGGTATGGCAACCCTGTCCTGGAAATCATGTTGTTAGACAACGGTGAACCTTCGAACTATGAAGAAGCGATGGCGGGCCTAGATTCCAACAAATGGCTAGAAGCCATGCAATCCGAGATAGGATCCATGTATGAAAACAAATATGGACTTTGACAGACTTGCCCGATGATCGGCGAGCGATAGAAAACAAATGGATCTTTAAGAAGAAGACGGACGCGGATGGTAATGTTACCATCTATAAAGCTCGACTTATCGCTAAGGGTTATCGGCAAGTTCAAGGGGTTGACTACGATGAGACTTTCTCTCCTGTAGCGAAGCCGAAGTACGTCCGAATCATGTTAGCAATTGCTGCATACTATGATTATGAGATATGGCAAATGGACGTCAAAACGGCATTCCTTAACGGCTATCTTAAGGAAGAACTGTATATGATGCAGCCGGAAGGTTTTATCGATCCTAAGAATGCTAACAAGGTATGCAAGCTCTAGCGATCCATTTATGGGCTGGTGCAAGCATCTCGGAGTGGGAACATTCACTTTGATGAGATGATCAAAGTGTTTGGGTTTATGCAGACTTATGGAGAAGCCTTCGTTTACAAGAAAGTGAGTGGGAGCTCTGTAGCATTTCTCATATTATATGTGGATGACATACTTTTGATGGGAAATGATATAGAACTTTTGGACAGCATAAAGGCCTACTTGAATAAGTGTTTTTCAATGAAGGACCTTGGAGAAGCTGCTTATATATTAGGCATCAAGATCTATAGAGATAGATCGAGATGCCTCATAGGTCTTTCACAAAGCACATACCTTGACAAGATATTGAAAAAGTTCAATATGGACCAGTCCAAGACCTGATGTATGCCATGCTATGTACCAGACCTGATGTAAACCTTGCCGTAAGTTTGGTTGCAAGACACCAAAGTAATCCCGGCATGGAACACTGGACAGCGGTCAAGAATATCCTGAAGTACCTGAAAAGGACTAAGGATATGTTTCTCATTTATGGAGGTGACGAAGAGCTCTTCGTAAAGGGTTACGTCGATGCTAGCTTCGACACAGATCTGGATGACTCTAAGTCACAAACCGGATACGTGTATATTTTGAATGATGGGGCAGTAAGCTGGTGCAGCAGCAAGAAGAGTGTCGTGGCAGGATCTACATGTGAAGCGGAGTACATGGCAGCCTCGAAGGCAGCGCATGAAGCAATCTGGATGAAGGAGTTCATCACTGACCTAGGAGTCATACCCAATGCATCGGGGCCAATCACTCTCTCCTGCGACAACACTGGAGCTATTGCCCTTGCCAAGGAGCCCAGGTTTCACAAGAAGACCAGGCACATCAAGCGTCGCTTCAACTCCATTCGTGAAAATGTTCAAGATGGAGACATAGATATTTGCAAAGTGCATACAGATCTTAATGTCGCAGATCCGTTGACTAAACCTCTTCCGCGAGCAAAACATGATCAACACCAGAACTCTATGGGTGTTTGATTCATCACAATGTAACTAGATTATTGACTCTAGTGCAAGTGCGAGACTGTTGGAAATATGCCCTAGAGGCAATAATAAAATGATTATTATTATATTTCCTTGTTCATGATAATTGTCTATTATTCATGCTATAATTGTGTTATCCGGAAATCGTAATACATGTGTGAATACATAGACCACAACATGTCCCTAGTGAGCCTCTAGTTGACTAGCTCGTTGATCAACAGATAGTCATGGTTTCCTGACTATGGACAATGGATGTCATTGATAACGGTATCACATCATTAGGAGAATGATGTGATGAACAAGACCCAATCCTAAGCATAACACAAGATCGTGTAGTTCGTTTGCTAGAGCTTTTCTAATGTCAAGTATCATTTCCTTAGACCATGAGATCGTGTAACTCCCGGATACAGTAGGAGTGCTTTGGGTGTACCAAACTTCACAACATAACTGGGTGGCTATAAAGGTATACTACAGGTATCTCCGAAAGTGTCTGTTGGGTTGGCACAGATCAAGACTGGGATTTGTCACTCCATATGACGGAGAGGTATCTCTGGGCCCACTCGGTAATGCATCATCATAATGAGCTCAATGTGACCAAGTGGTTGGTCATGGGATCATGCATTACGTGACGAGTAAAGTGACTTGCCGGTAGCGAGATTGAACGAGGTATTGGGATACCGATGATCGAATCTCGGGCAAGTAACGTACCGATTGACAAAGGGAATTGTATACGGGATTACTTGAATCCTCGACATCGTGGTTCATCCAATGAGATCATCGTGGAACATGTAGGAGCCAACATGGGTATCTAGATCCCGCTGTTGGTTTTTGGCCGGAGAGCTGTCTCGGTCATGTCTGCGTGATTCCCGAACCCATAGGGTCTACACTCTTAAGGTTAGGTGACGCTAGGGTTATTACGAAGACTTGTATGTGATTACCGAATGTTGTTAGGGGTCCTGGATGAGATCCCGGTCGTCACGAGGAGTTCCGGAATGGTCCGGAGGTGAAGATTTATATATGGGAAGTTGTAATATGGTCACCGGAAAGTTTCGGGGTCATACCGGTATTGTACCGGGGCCACCAGAAGGGTTCCGGGGGTCCACCGGGAGGGGCCACCTCTCGCGGAGGGCCTCATGGGCCGTGGAAGGAAGGGAACCAGCCCCTGGTGGGCTGGGCGCACCCCCCCTTGGGCCCATGCGCCTAGGGTTGGGGGGAAACCCTAAGGGGGGTGCCCCCCTTTCTTGGGGGGCAAGTCCCCCCCCCCTTGGCCGCCCCCTCTAGATCTCATCTAGAGGGGGCCGGCCCCCTTCCTCCTTCCCCTATAAATAGAGGGGCGAGGGGAGGGCTGCACACACACCTCAAAGGCGCAGCCCCTCCCCTCCCCAACACCTCTCCTCCTCCGCAGACGCTTGGCGAAGCCCTGCCGGAGTACTGCCTCTCCATCACCACCACACCGTCGTGCTGCTGTTGGAGCTCTCTTCCTCAACCTCTCCCTCCTCCTTGCTTGATCAAGGCGTGGGAGACGTCTCCGCTCTGTACGTGTGTTGAACGCGGAGGTGCCGTCCGTTCGGCGCTAGGATCTTCGGTGATTTGGATCACGACGAGTATGAGTCCATCAACCCCGTTCTCTTGAACGCTTTCGCTCGCGATCTACAAGGGTATGTAGATGCTCTCCTATCTCTCTCATTGCTAGATGACTCCATAGATTGATCTTGGTGATGCATAGAAATTTTTTAGTTTCTATAATGATCTCCAATACCTGCTACCTTTCAAAGATGTATGACTGCTATATTCTTTGACTTTTGTGAAAAGATTGTTAAGGATTTCATGGATGATTTCTCCGTTTATGGAACTTCTTTTGATGATTGCTTACGCAACCTTGATCGAGTTTTGCAGAGATGTGAAGAGACTAATCTCGTCTTGAATTGGGAGAAGTGCCACTTTATGGTTAATGAAGGTATTGTCTTGGGGCATAAAATTTCTGAAAGAGGTATTGAAGTTGATAAAGCTAAAGTAGATGCTATTGAAAAGATGTCGTGTCCTAAGGACATCAAAGGTATAAGAAGTTTCCTTGGTCATGCTGGTTTTTATAGGAGGTTTATTAAAGACTTCTCTAAAATTTCTAGGCCTCTGACTAATCTCTTACAAAAAGATGTTCCTTTTGTTTTTGATGATGATTGTGTAGAAGCATTTAAAATACTTAAGAAAGCCTTGATTTCTGCACCTATTGTTCAGCCACCTAATTGGAATTTACCCTTTGAAATTATGTGTGATGCTAGTGATTATGCTGTAGGATCTATTCTAGGAGAAAGAGTTGATAAGACATTAAATGTTATCCAATATGCTAGTAAAACTCAAGACAGTGCCCAGAGAAATTATGCTACTACTGAAAAAGAATTTTTAGCAGTTGTGTTCGCTTGTGACATGTTCGGACCTTATATTGTTGATTCCAAAGTAATTGTTCACACTGATCATGCTACTATTAAATATCTTACGGAAAAGAAAGATGCTAAACCTAGACTTATTAGATGGGTTCTCTTGCTACAAGAATTTGATTTGCATATTATTGATAGAAAGGGAGCTGAGAACCCTATTACAGACAACTTGTCTAGGTTAGAAAATGTTCCTGATGACCCACTACCTATTCATGATAGCTTTCCTGATGAACAATTAGCTGTCATAAATGCTTCTCGTACAGCTCCATGGTATGCTGATTATGCTAATTACATTGTTGCTAAATTTATACCACCTAGTTTCACATACCAGCAAAAGAAAAAGTTTTTCTATGATTTACGACATTACTTTTGGGATGACCCACACCTTTATAAAGAAGGAGTAGATGGTGTTATTAGAAGTTGGGTACGTGAGCATGAACAGGAACAAATCCTATGCAAGTGTCACTCCGAGGCTTACGGGGATACCACGCTAGAGCTAGAACTGCACATAAGGTATTGCAATCTGGTTTTTATTGGCCTACTCTCTTCAAAGATGCCCGTAAGTTTGTCTTGTCTTGTGATGAATGCCAAATAATTGGTAATATTAGTAGACGTTAAGAAATTCCTGTGAACTATTCACTTGTTATTGAACCATTTGATGTTTGGGGCTTTGATTATATGGGACCTTTTCCTTCCTCTAATGGGTATACACATATTTTAGTTGCTGTTTACGTTACTAAGTGGGTAGAAGCTATTCCAACTAGTAGTGTTGATCATAACACCTCTATTAAGATGCTTAAAGAAGTTATTTTTTCGAGGTTTGGAGTCCCTAGATATTTAATGACTGATGGTGGTTCACATTTTATACATGGTGATTTTCGTAAAAGGCTTGCTAAGTATGATGTTAATCATAGAATTGCATCTCCATACCATCCTCAGTCTAGTGGTTAAGTAGAGTTAAGTAATAGAGAGATTAAATTGATTTTGCAAAAGACTGTTAATAGATCTAGAAAGAATTGGTCCAAGAAACTTGATGATGCATTATGGGCCTATAGAACTGCATATAAAAATCCTATGGGTATGTCTCTGTATAAAATGGTTTATGGAAAAGCATGTCACTTACCTCTTGAACTAGAACATAAGGCATATTGGGCTATTAAAGAGCTCATTTATGATTTCAAACTTGCCAGTGAGAAGAGGCTATTTGACATTAGCTCACTTGATGAATGGAGAACCCAGGCCTATGAGAATGCCAAATTGTTGAAAGAAAAAGTTAAAAGATGGCATGATAAGAGGATACAAAAGCGTGAGTTTAATGTAGGTGATTATGTTTTGCTATACAACTCTCGTTTACGATTTTTTCCAGGAAAACTTCTCTCTAAATGGGAAGGTCCTTATGTTATCGAGGAGGTCTATCGTTCTGGTGCCATCAAAATCAACAATGCCGAGGGCACAAATCCGAAGGTGGTGAACGGTCAAAGAATCAAACATTATATTTCAGGTAATTCCATAAATGTTGAAACCAATGTTATTGACACCATAACCCCATAGGAGTACATAAGGGACACTTTCCAGAACATTTCAGACTCCAAAAGGGAATAGGTATGAGGTACAGTAAGTAAACCGACTCTGAAACTGTTCAAATAGCATTTTTTTTCCATTTTGGAATATTTAAAAAATTAGGAAAATTAGAAGTAGTCTGAAAGAGACACGAGGCGTCCACGAGGGTGGAGGGCGCGCCCTACCCCCCTGGGCGTGCCCCCTGCCTCGTGGCCACCTCGTGCGCCCTCTGGACTTTGTTTTCTTGCACGATACTTCTTTTCGTTGGTAAAAAATCATTATATAATCTCCTGAAGGTTTTGACCACCGTACCACGATGAAATCCTCTGTTTTCTTTTTGAGTTGTTTCTGTCGCAGATTTAGAGCAAGATGTCTTCTCAAGAATCAGTCGGGGAGAGTCGGGTATCTCATCCGACACCGAGGCCAAGAGCAAACAGCGATGCTGACCGCTTTGGGCCATCAACGGAGGAAGAGATGGAGGCCGACTTGAAAAGAGTAGATGCCATGGAGGAGGATCAAGAAGTTACCTCTCGTTTCCAAGCCAGATTCATGATGGAGGAACTTCGGAGCTCAACAATTCCAAATTTAGTCATTCCTCCCAATGCTAGATTTCTTTCCTATGAAAATATGGAAAAGAGTGTTACTTGTTCTCCCGCAGCTATGCAACATCCATGGGTGAAAGGAGCTTTAGCCATCACGGGTAAACTTCGTAAGTAAATAATGGATCTTAAGAAGCAAGTCAATAAGCTCGAGGAAGAGAATCATATCCAAAGGGGCATCATCGCCAAGAATATCACATCACCACTTCCGAAGAAAGAGACATAAATACATGGGTATGGGCACTCCCCTTGGTAACTGCCAAGCTTGGGGGAGGTGCCCCGGTATCGTATCACCACCACATTTCTATTTTTACCCTTTTTCTTAGTTTGATACTTTTGGTTATATCTTGATCTAGTAGAATAAAGTTTTAGTATGATCTAGCTTTGAGTTTGGTTTTGATCTCTATCTATGTATTCAAGTCTGTGAGTTATACAATAAAAAATAGTTTTGAGTTGAGGGCTTTTCTATCTTGCTATGATCTTGAGGGAATAAAAAAAAAGAATAAAAGTAAATAAAAAGATCATATTGATCTTATGGAGAGTAATGACTTCACATATAAAGAGCATGATGAATAAAACTTGTTGAGAGTTGACAAACATAGTTTTGGTCATCGTTGAATATGAAGTAATAAAGAAGGAGAGGTTTTCACATATAAATATACTATCTTGGACATCTTTTATGATTGTGAGCACTCATTAAAATATGACATGCTAAAAAGTTGATGTTGGACAAGGAAGACAATGTAATGAGTTATGTTTTCTTATATCTGAATAGGTTATATTGTCATGGATCATCCTACATGTTGAGCATGCCTTTCCCCCTCATTCTAGCTAAATTCTTTGCACCAAGTAGAGATACTACTTGTGCTTCCAAACATCCCTAAACCCAGTTTTGCCATGAAAGTCCACCATACCTACCTATGGATTGATTAAGATCCTTCAAGTAAGTTGTCATCGGTGCAAACAATAAAAATTTCTCTCTAAATATATATATATATATATATATATATATATATATATGACCTATTAGTGTGAAGAAAATAAGGTTTATACGAGCTTGTGATATGGAAGAAATAAAAGCGACGGACTGCATAATAAAGGTCCCTATCACAAGTGGCAATATAAAGTGATGTTCTTTTCATTAAGATTTTGTGCATCCAAACATTAAAGCGCATGACAACCTCTGCTTCCCTCTGCGAGGGGCCTATCTTTTATTTTCACCTTCTACCCTTATACAAGAGTCATGGTGATCTTCACCTTTCCTTTTTACACTTTATCCTTTGGCAAGCACTATGTGTTGGAAAGATCCTGATATATATATATCCACTCGGATGTAGGTTCTCATAAAGTATTATTGTTGACATTACCCTTGAGGTAAAAGGTTGGGAGGCGAAACTATAAGCCCTTATCTTTCTCTGTGTCTGATTGAAACTTCATACCCACAAGTATCGCGTGAGTGTTAGCAATTGTGAAAGACTAAATGATAGTTGAGTATGTGGACTTGCTGAAAACCTCTTATATTGACTCTTTCTGATCTTATGATAAATTGCAATTGCTTCAATGAACGAGGTCATAGTTTGTTAGTTTTGAATGAAGTTTCTGGTTCATACTTTACATTGTGAATAGGTTGTTAGTTTAGCATAAGAAATCATATGATAAATATATATGTGTTGCTGTTCTAAACAATGATCATGATGCCCTCATGTCTGTATTTTATTTTATTGACACCTCTATCTCCAAACATGTGGACATATTTTTGATATCGGCTTTCGCTTGAGGACAAGCGAGGTCTAAACTTGGGGGAGTTGATATGTCAATTTTGCATCATGCTTTTATATCAATATTTATTGCATTATGGGTTGTTACTACACATTATGTCACAATACTTATGCCTTTTTCTCTCTTATTTTATAAGGTTTACACGAAGAGGGAGAATGTCGGCAGCTGGAATTCTGGGCTGGAAAAGGAGCAAATATTAGAGACTTATTCTGCACAACTACAAAACTCTTGAAACTCCACGGAAGTCAGTTTTGCAATATATAAAAAATATTGGGTGAAGAAAGCACCAGAGGGGGCCCACCCACCAGCCACAACGGTGGAGGGCGCGCCCTCTGCCTCGTGGGCCACCTGGCAGGCCCCCGGTGCCCATCTTCTGCTATATGGTGTCTTTTGCCCTGGAATAAATCATAAGGAAGCTTTCGAGATGAAGCCCCATTGTCTCGAGGCGGAACCTGGGCAGGACTAATTGTAACGCCTGGGTAATTATGCAACAAATCACGCTAATGGTGCCATGTCATCAATTTCTATTGTGGTTTTAAGTTCACATTGTTTGGAAGTCGGTTCCGTTTTCATATTGAAAATGAGTAAAAAGAAAAGGGCTTAATTAAATAAAAGAAAAGGTGAAAACAAGCAAGCAAGCAAGCAAAAAAAAGGGCCTTGACCCAACTGGGCCGACCAGCCCACCTCTCCCTCTCCCTTATCCCCCCACTCCCCCAAAATATCTGGATCGATCCCCACTCCCTCCCCCGCATGATTTCCTCAATCCCCATCTCTCCTCTCTCCCCCTCGACCGGTTATGGATCGGGGCCATTAGCCTTGCCGCCGCCGCCGCCCATCCCCGGCGCCACCACACCGGTGCCACCTCATCGAAGCCCGACGTCGCTCCGTCGCCTCCCCTACACCAACTCGAAATCGCCGCCACCCGATGCCGGCGCCCTCGACGCGGCCGCCCATCGCTCGCTACCTCATCCCATCCTCAACGGACCACCACGAACCTCGCCGCCCCTGCTCTCCAATGCTGGTGAGGCCCCCCAGCCTCCTATTTCCCCCTCGTCTCCGTCGTCGAACATGGCCGCCGCTCCCCGTTGCGGATGCTGCCGGCCCGTGCTCCCGTGCATCCCCGCGCCGTCCCGCGGTCGCCGCGCCTTGATCCGCTGTGGCCGCGCCGCCCTGCCCTTGCTTGCTGCCCGCGTCGCGCGTGGCCGCCGGACCGCGCGTCCCTGGCCACGCCAGCCAGGCCCCGTGCCCCCGCTGCTGGTCACCGCCTAGTCCTCGCGGCTCCGACCGGCCGCGCCATGGCCGCCAGCGCGCGCCCTCCTGGGCGCTCGAGTGCTCCCCGCCCGTGGTGGCCTCGGGCACGCACGCCCGCACCCGTCGCCCGCTAAGCCACTAGGGTCTATGACACCGGGGCCCCACGCCCCTGGAACGTTTTTTTAAGAATAACAAATAATTAAACTTATTAATTAATTAATTGGTAATGTAATTAATTAAGTTAATTAACTTACTTAATTAGCCTAATTACCTAGTCAGTTGATTAAATCTATTAGTTTGTTAAAAGAGTCAATGACAAATGGGCCCCATTGTCCCTTTTGACCAGTCAACCCAGTCAATATTCACTGTTAACCATGCTGACTCAGCATGCTCTGGACCCTGCTGTCAGCTGCATGTACCCATAGCATTTTAGTTATTTAATTTTGAATTAATAACCAATTCAAAATATTGTTTAAATCTTTGAAAAATCATAGAAAATAATCTGTAACTCTGATGAAAATGTTTTCTACATGAAAGTTGCTCAGAACAGCAAGACGAATCTGAAAACGCGGTCCGTTCGTCCTGTGCACATCCCTAGCATAGAAAATATGCAACCTTTTCCCTCCGATTCATCTGTGTGACAGACGTCCGGAACCGGGAAAACTTTCCCGGATGTTTCCCCCTTCGCCAGTATCGCCTAGCGCTGCGTTAGAACACTTCTAGCCCTGCTTATTGTCTTCTTATGCTTATATTTGTGTATATTTACTATTTCTCCCCCCTCTTCTTCTCCGGTAGACCGCTGTTGATGCCCCTGTGATCGACTACGTCGACGACGACCCTCCTTCTTCTTCGAGAAAACAGGCAAGCCCGCCCTTTGATCATCTCGATATCGCCCATTCCATTTATCTCATGCTTGCATTAGATTTTGCTACTGTTACTGTTTGCTCCTATTCTGATGCATAGCCTGCTTTTGTACCTACTTTTGTTACCTACCTGCATATCCTAAATTGCTTAGTATAGGTTGGCTAGTGATCCAATAGTTACCCCCACCTTGTCCTTGTCGCCCCTGCTTCATCATCGATGACTCGATCAACGTGATCGACGACCAGAGCCCGACACCTCACATCACATCACGCCCCTTTTGTTGCTCGACTCTGCAGAGCTACTATCGAGTGCCGAGGGTGATCCCTCATAACGCACTCCTGATGATAATTCTGTAGTGTAGCTATTCGGTTGTGGTCATTGAGGGTGATTTCCTCTTTCACAATCCCCGATACGGCTCTGTCGTTCAACACCTCAAGTCTGAACCTTGAGGGTGGTCCCTCTTACGTTCACCTTGATGATTACATTGAGTGGAATCCATCGGGGATGATTCCTCGGGGTTTCCCCTTGATGTCTGGACACACAGTTACCTTGACTTTACTTGAGACCTTGGTGAAAGTCAGGCGGGCCGGGAGAGCACCGGCAAGATAATTACATGGCACGGTCGGGCATTCTAGGCCCTTGTCGTAAGTCCACGAGATGGGGCGACGGGGTCACTTTCGATCGTTAGTCTCTGCTCGTCTCCGCAAGCTAATAATACACAATGGTTCGAGTATTTGTTCTGAGTTGGCCTCTGGCCTTTACGCACCAACCACCACATGAGAATAGTTATGGGCCTCGACATCGTGGTATCAACCGAAGCTTTGTCAGACGTCTAGTTCAGCAGTGCGGCACGGCTGGGATGGCACCATCCTGTAGTGGTGGAGCCTGGACCCGCCCTGTACGCAACGATCCAGTGTGCAACAGGCGATGGGCCCAGACCCCGGAGCACTTAGGATGTAGACCGGCGGGGACCTCTCTGCTGAGCCTAGGTAGGGCTGCGACGTGTTGATCTTATGAGGCCAGGCATTGACCCCAGAAAGGTGTGTCCGGCTAGAGTGATCGAGCGTGTTGGAAAACGTGGTACACCCCTGCAGGGAAGATTATCTATTAATAGCCTTGTCCACGGTAACGGACGTTCAGACTTATATCCTGATCTTATACAACTACAAATGGATACTTGAATATGTGGCTCCGGGATTGCTTTCTCGCAGGGAGTCGAGGAAGGATCTCTGGGCATTAGTGTTACAACATGCTTGTTAAATATTAAACTGCTATTCTTTACTCTTCTACATGCTACAAGATGCAAGGAGCTGCGTGAAGATGCTAGTCTTTGATAGGCTCGGCCTTCCCCTCTATTCTGGCATTCTGCAGTTCAGTCCACAGATACAAAACTTCCATTTGATACCAGTGCATACTTAGTATAGATCTGATGCTTGCGAGTACTTTGAATGAGTACTCATGGTTGCTTTGCTACCCCTTTCCCCTTTCTTTCTTCTTTCCGGTTGATGCAACCAGATGGTGGATCCTTGGAGCCAGATGCCACCGTCGACGGATACTGCTACGTGGAGACCGCCGACGACCAGGAGTAGTTAGGAGGTCCCAGGCAGGAGGCCTTGCCTCTTCGATCGTGTTGCTTTTGTGCTAGCCTTCTTAAGGCAAACTTGTTTAACTTATGTCTGTACTCAGATATTGTTGCTTCCGCTGACTCTTGTGTATCGAGCTATTTATTTGAGCCCTCGAGGCCCCTGGCTTGTAATATAAAGCTTGTATTATTTTATTTGTGTCTAGAGTTGTGTTGTGATATCTTCCCATGAGTCCCTGATCTTGATCGTACACATTTGCGTGTATGATTAGTGTACGATTGAATCGGGGGCGTCACAAGTTGGTATCAGAGCCGACTGCCTGTAGGATCCCCTTTTCCAACTGTTTGGCCGAAGTTGAGTCTTGTCTTTGAAAAACTGTTTTACTAACATGGCTGTGTGGCTTACGGGCCCACGTCGCCATTGGGTGGTATTAGGATCTTTTACTCCTCAACCTTTACTCTGGGACTCTGATCTCTCTTCTATTTGGGTTAAATGATTTTGCTAATTCTAACATTAGGATGTCGTGATCACATCCATCCGGAGATTTGTAATACTCCTTTCTTGAATTGGGAGACATGATCTGCTTCACATTGTTCACGGGCCCCAAGATCCTTTTATCAAGGGCACCCTGCGTCGCCCCTGCAGATTCCTCGCTCTAGTGGTTTTCTCCGACATTGATGTAGCCTTTGCTATGTCTCGTTGTTGTATCCTTCCATCGCGTGCATGTGTGCCGCCTAGTATGTCTAGGATGATCCTCTTGACCGAACTCCTACTAGTAACGTTTATTTGGCTCTATATATGTATATGTATGTCTTCAATGACTATTGCTTTGTACATACCGCGCCTTTGCTCATTATTCAAGTTACACCATGAATGAATCCTTACACCTACTCTACCCCCCTGTAATTTGCTTCCTGATGTTTTAGCAGGATGGCTAACGATCCTCCACCTCCACCCTATGTTGCCGCATTGATGCAGCAGTTTGAGATGAATCGTCAGTTCATGACTGGAGTAATGGCTCAGTTTCCAAACCAGAATGTTGATCAATAGCCTGCCCCAATAACACTGCAAGAATTCGTGCGTCTCAACCCATCCATTTTCCGCAACTCCACCAATCCTATGGATGCTGATGATTGGCTTCGTGCCATCCTATTTGAGATGGAGTCAGCTAATGTTGCCCCTGCCAGTTACGTCAGCTTTGCGACAATCCACTTGAAGGGTCCAGCTGCTCAATGGTGGGAAAGCCACAAGGGTATGCCGCCTGCAGACACTGTAACCACTTGGCAGGAATTTCAGTTAGCCTTCCGTGCACGGCACATTCCTCAAGGTCTGATGGACCAGAAGAAGAAGGAGTTCCGCAAACTCTCACAAGGCTCAATGACTGTGGATGAATATCAGAGGAAATTCCTTGAATTATCTCGCTATGCTGCGGATGACGTCTGCACCGATGCTAGCAAGCAGGAGAAATTTCATGAAGGACTGCATCCCGATATAAAGCTCGCACTTGTTGCTCATGATTGTGCATACTTTGCGACGCTTGTCAGCCAAGCTTTCCGAACTGAAACTGGTCTTACTGAGCTCAAATGTACTCGAGATGTTGGCTCATCCTTGAGTTAGCCTGCTCAGAAACGCCGAGTCTGGATCCCACACAATGTTCATCACCGACCTGCTCCAACACCAAGGCCGTCTTATGTTGCACCTCGTCTGCCTCCGCCGTCGAGACAACCAACGATTCAGGGTGGACAGTCCAATGCTGTAGCTCCTCCACATAATGATGGTTTATGCCGCAAGTGCGGACAGCCAGGGCACCGGGCTTTCAACTGTCGTCAGGGTCAGCCGCCAAAATCATCACGTCGTCCTGTTGACCGTAAGAAGGGTCGTCGAAACCATCATACCGGAAGTTGTAGTGCCAGGTCACCTATGGTGACTGGTGGTCAAGTCACCCATGTCAAGATTGAAGAAGCTCGTGAGTCCCCAAAAACCGTGATGGGTACCCTTCGTGTTAATTCAGTACTAGCCTCTGTCCTCTCTGATTCAGGAGATTCGCATGCTTTTGTGTCCCAACAATTTGCACAATCACATGAGTTGTACATGAAAGATTTACCCACTCCTCTAACGGTTCAATCCCCATTGTCCAAGTGGCAAACCACAATGGTAAGCCCTCGCAACCACATCGAGATTGGAGGTCTACTTTTTCTGGCTGCTCTCATTATGCTCGGACCTTCCAACATAGATATCATTCTTGGTATGGACTGGTTGACATCCCATAGTGCTAAGATCGACTGTGCTAGCAAGACAGTCCAGCTCACTCACCCTTCTGGCCATACAGTCCAATACTCAGCTCGAGCAGCTTAGGATGCCGAGAACCAGATATATGTTCTAAATGCATTGAATGCTTCAGCTCTTGAGGGAATAGAGAACATTCTAGTTGTTCGTGATTTCAAAGATGTCTTCCCAGAAGAAATTCAAGGAATACCCCCTGCCAGAGCTGTCGAATTCGTCATAGACTTGAAATTGGGCACAACTCCTATTGCCAAGCGACCCTACAAGATGCCGCCACATGAACTCCTTGAACTGAAGGAGGAAATCGACAAATCTCTTCGCAAGGGTTTCATTCGTCCTAGTTCATCTCCTTGGGGAGCACCTTCTCTCTTTGTCAAGAAGAAGGATGGTATGAATCGTTTGGTACAAGATTACTGACCTATCAACCAGGCAACCATTCAGAACAAGTATCCACTTCCCAGGATCAATGACTTGTATGATCAACTTGCTGGTTCCTCAGTATTCTCTAAACTTGATTTGAGGTTGGGTTACCACCTGATCCGAGTTCGTGAAGAAGATATTCCCAAGACTGCCTTCGTTACTCGATATGATTCATACGAGTACACTGTCATGTCCTTTAGTTTGACAAATGCTCCACGACATTCTCTTGTCTGATGAACTATATATTCATGGAATACCTCGACAAGTTTGTCGTGGTTTATCTGGATGATATCCTTGTATATTCCAAGAACAAAGAAGAACATGATGAACACCTTCAACTTGTTCTGGAAAAACTTCGAGAGCATCAACTGTATGCTAAGTATTCCAAGTGTGAATTCTGGCTTCCTGAAGTGACCCATCTTGGGCACGTCATCTCCAAGGATGGTATTGCCATCAACCCAGAGCGAGTTCAGGCTATTCTCGATTGGACTCCTCTGAAGAATGTCAAGCAAGTCAGAAGTTTTCTCGGACTCGCCAGCTATTGCCTTCGATTTGTCGAGAACTTCTCCAAGATTGCCAAGCCCCTGACTGGTCTGCTTCACAAAGGCGTCAAGTTTGATTGGACAGAAAAGTGTCAGGAAAGTTTCCAAGCACTCAAAGACAAGCTGACTTCCGCCCCAGTGCTTGCTCCTCCGGATACTAAGAAGGACTTCGTCATTTATTGTGATGCTTCACGTCAAGGCCTAGGCGCTGTCCTAATACAGGAGCGTAAAGTGATTGCTTATGCCTCTCGTCAATTGCGCCCTCACGAAGAGAACTACCCAGTTCATGACCTTGAGCTTGCTGCTGTCGTACATGCACTAAAACACTGGCGACATTACCTTCTCCGTAATCATTGTGAGATCTTCACCGACCACCAAAGTCTGAAGTATCTGTTTACCCAGCCAGACCTGAACCTCCGTCAGCAGAGATGGATGGAGATGGTAGAAGATTTTGACTTGGGTATTTCCTATACTCCAGGAAAGGCTAATGTAATGGCTGATGCTCTGAATCGCAAGTCATATTGCAATCACCTCGAGGTTCAAAAAGTTCATCCCTCGCTTGTTGAAGAATTCAGAAAGCTGAACCTCAATATTGTTCCTCCTGGTGCACTTGCACCCCCTCCCCCAGAGTTTCAAAAGATGAATCTTCGTGTTGTTCCTCAGGGTTCTCTAAATACCCTCGTTGTCATGCCAGATCTCGTGGGCGATATCAAGACTATTCAACATTATGACTCTGAAGTCGAGAAGATTAAACACTATCTCTTAGAAGGAAAGCCTTCATTCTTCACTATTGCCGATGATGGCGCCTTGTACTTCAAGGGACGCCTAGTGGTGCCATGTGCGAGTGAAAACCTGAATCTGACTCCAAGGGTTATGAAAGAAGCTCATGATACACCTTTGTCTATTCATCCCGGTAGCACCAAGATGTACCAAGACATTCGTCGGAGATTCTGGTGGTCTAATATGAAGCAAGACATTGCTCATTATGTTGCTGAGTGTGACGTTTGTCGTCATATCAAAGCAGAGCATCAAAGGCATGCCGGAACTCTACAACCTATCTCTATTCCTGAATGGAAATGGGACCATGTTGAAATGGACTTGGTCACTGGATTCCCCAAATCGCAGAAAGGTAATGATGCTATTCTAGTAGTCATTGACCAGCTTTCTAAAGTTGCACATTTTCTGGCTGTTAAAGAAACGATCACTGCTAGTCAGCTGGCAACCCTATAAATGTCCAGAATTGTCTCACTTCATGGTATCCCATTGGTAATCAGTTCAGACAGTGGCAGTTTATTCACTTCAAGATTCTGGGCAAGTTTCCAAGAAGCTATGGGGACTCATCTATCTTTCAGCACTGCCTTTCAGCCTCAGTCGCAGGGACAAGTTGAATGCGTCAACCAAGTTCTCGAAGACATGCTTCGAGCTTGTGTCATTTCCTTTGGCAAGAAATGGGAGGAATCTCTCCCGTATGCCGAGTTCTCCTACAATAATAGATATCAAGCTAGTATGAAGATGGCTCCCTTCGAAGTGTTATATGGACGAAAGTGCCGAACCCCTTTGAACTTGTCAGGAACCGGGGAACGTCCACTCTTCGGTCCGGATATTATCCAACACGCCGAAGAACAAGTCCGCGTCATTCACGAGAATCTCAAGACTGCTCAGTCACGTCAAAAGAGTCAGTATGACCGTCATCACAAAGACATGGTCTATCAACCTGGCGAAAAGGCTTATCTTCGAGTCACGCCAATGAAGGGTGCACACCGCTTCGGGATCAAGGGCAAGCTGGCTCCTCGCTATATTGGTCCATTCACTATTCTCGAAAGGCGTGGAAAAGTGACATACCAGTTGGAACTACCGTCAAACCTTTCTCAGGTTCACGATGTGTTCCACGTGTCACAACTCCACCACTGCTTCAAAGACCCAATCCGAGCAGTGGATCATGAAGTGCACGAGTTGCAACAGGACCTCTCCTATAAAGAGCATCCGGTCCGCATTCTCGACCAAGCTGAACGCCGCACACGTCAGAAGGCGATCAAGTTCCTCAAGGTCTAGTGGTTGCATCACTATGAAGACGAAGCCACTTGGGAACGCGAGGATCGCCTACGTGATGAATACCCTGCTTTGTTTCCTTCTACCTCCTAAATCTCGAGACGAGATTTCTTGTAGTGGGGGAGAATTGTAACGCCCGGGTAATTATGCAACAGTAATCACGCTAATGGTGCCATGTCATCAATTTCTACTGTGGTTAAGTTCACGTTGTTTCGAAGTCGGTTCCGTTTTCATATTGAAAATGAGTAAAAAGAAAAGAGCTTAAGTAAATAAAAGAAAAGGTGAAAACAAGCAAGCAAGCAAAAAAAGGGCCCTGGCCCAACTGGGCCAACCAGCCCACCTCTCCCTCTCCCTTATCCCCCCACTCCCCCAAAATATCTCGATCGATCCCCACTCCCTCCCCCGCACGATTTCCTCGATCCCCATCTCTCCTCTCTCCCCCTCGATCGGTTCTGGATCGGTGCGGTTGGCCCCGACGCCACCGCCGCCCATCCCCGGTGCCACCATGCCGGCGCCACCTCACCAAAGCCCGACATTGCTCCGTCGCCTCCCCGACACCGACTCGACGTTGCCGCCACCCGATGCCGGCGCCCTCGACGCGGCCGCCCGTCGCTCGCTACCTCGTCCCCTCCTCAACGGCCCACCACGAACCTCGCCGCCCCCTGCTCTCTAACGCCGGTGAGGCCCCCCGACCTCCTCTTTCCCCCTCGTCTCTGTCGTCGAACGTGGCCGCCGCTCCCCATTGCGGATGTTGCCCGGCCCGTGCTCCCGTGCATCCCCGCACCGTCTCGCGGTCGCCACGCCCTGGTCCACTGTGGCCGCGCCATCTTGCCCTTGCTTACTGCCCGCGTCGCACATGGCCGCCGGACCGCGCGTCCCTGGCCACGCCAGCCAGGCCCCGCGCCCCCCTCGCTGGTCGCCGCCCCAGTCCTCGCGGCTCCGACCAGCCGCGCCATGGCCACCGGCGCGCGCCCTCCTGGGCGCCCGAGTGCTCCCCGCCCCTGGTGGCCTCGGGCACGCACGCGCGCACCCGTCGCCCACTAAGCCACTAGGGTCTATGACACCGGGGCCCCACGCCCCTGGAACGTTTTTTAAGAAAAACAAATAATTAAAGTTAATAATTAATTAATTAGTGTAATTAATTAAGTTAATTAACCTGCTTAATTAGCCTAATTACCTAGTCAGTTGATTAAATCTATTAGTTTGTTAAAACAGTCAATGACAAATGGGCCCCATTGTCCCTTTTGACCGGTCAACCCAGTCAATATTGATTGTTGACCATGCTGACTCAGCATGCTCTGGACCCCGCTGTCAGCTGCATGTGCATGTTGCTGGCTACACTTCTGTGTACCCATAGCATTTTAGTTATTTAATTTCGAATTAATAACAAATTCAGAATATTGTTTAAATCTTTGAAAAATCATAGAAAATAATCTGTAACTCGGATGAAAATGTTTACTACATGAAAGTTGCTGAGAACGACGAGACGAATCTACACGTGGTCCGTTTGTCCGCCGCACATCCCTAGCATAGCAAACATGCAACCTTTTCCCTCCGGTTCATCTGTCTGACACATGTCCGGAACCGGGAAAACTTTCCTAGATGTTTCCCACTTTGCCAGTATCGCCTAGCGCTGTGTTAGAACACTTCTAGCCCTGCTTGTTGTCTTGTTATGCTTATGTTTGCGTGTATTTACTGTTTCTTCCCCCCTCTTCTTCTCCGATAGACCTCGAGACCGCTGCTGATGCCCCTGTGATCAACTACGTCAATGACGACCCTCATTCTTGTCTGAGCAAACATGTAATCCCCCCCCTTGATCATCCCGATATCACCCATTCCATTTCTCTCATGCTTGCATTAGATTTTGCTATTGTTATTGTTCGCTCCTATTCTGATGCATAGCCTGCTTTTGCACCTGCTTTTGTGACCTACCTGCTTAGTATAGGTTGGCTAGTGATCCATCAGTGACCCCCACCTTGTCCTTGTCGCCCCTGCTTAATCATCGATGACTCGATCAACATGATCGACGACCAGAGCACGACACCTCACATCACATCACGCACCTATTGTTGCTCGACTCTGTAGAGCTACTATCGAGTGCCGAGGGTGATCCCTCATAACGGACTCCTGATGATAATTCTGTAGGGTAGCTATTCGATCATGGTCATCGAGGGTAATTTCCTCTTTCACCATTCCTGATACGGCTCTGTCATTTAACACCTCAAGTGTGAACCTCGAGGGTGGTCCCTCCTACGTTCACCTTGATGATTACATTGAGTGGAATCCACCGGGGGTGATTCCTTGGGTTTTCCCCTTGATGTCTGGACACACAGTTACCTTGACTTTAATTGAGACCTTGGTGAAAGTCGGGCGGGCCCGGAGAGCACCGGCAAGATAATTACATGGCACGGCCAGGCATTCTAGGCCCTTGTCGTGAGTCCACGAGACGGAGCGACGGGGTCACTTTCGATCGTGAGTCTCTGCTCATCTCCGCAAGCTAATAATACACTATGGTTTGGGTATTTGTTCTGAGTTGTCCTCTGGCCTTTACGCACCAACCACCACGTGAGAATAGTTATGGGCCTCGACGTCGTGGTATCAGCCGAAGCCTTGTCAGACGTCCAGTTTAGCAGTGCGGAACGGCTGGGCCGACACCATCTTGTAGTGGTGGAGCCTGGACCCGCCCTGTACGCAATGTTCTGGAGTGCAATGAGTGATGGGCCCAGACCCCGGAGCGCTTAGGATGTAGACCGGCGGGGACCTCTCTGCTAATCCTAGGTAGGGCTGCGACGTGTTGATCTTCCGAGGCCGGGCATTGACCCTAGAAAGGTGTGTCCGGCCAGAGTGATCGAGCGTGTTGGAAAATGTGGTTCACCCCTATAGGGAAGATTATCTATTAATAGCCGTGTCCACGGTAACGGACGTTCAGACTTATATCCTGATCTTATACAACTATGAATGGATACTTGAATATGTGGCTCCGGGATTGCTTTCTCGCAGGGAGTCGAGGAAGGATCTCTGGGCATTAATGTTACAACATGCTTGTTAAATATTAAACCGCTATTATTTACTCTTCTACATGCTGCAAGATGCGAGGAGCTATGTGAAGATGCTAGTCTTCGGTAGGCTAGGCCTTCCCCCTCTATTCTGGCATTCTGCAGTTCAGTCCATAGATAAAAATCTTCCATTTGATACCAGTGCATACTTAGTATAGATCTGATGCTTGCGAGTACTTTGGATGAGTACTCACGGTTGCTTTGCTACCCCTTTCCCCCTTCTTTCTTCTTTCCGGTTGATGCAACCAAATGGTGGATCCTTGGAGCCAGATGCCACCGCCGACAGATACTGCTACGTGGAGACCACCGACGACCAGGAGTAGTTAGGAGATCCTAGGCAAGAGGCATTGCCTCTTCGATCATGTTGCTTTTGTGCTAGCCTTCTTAAGGCAAACTTGTTTAACTTATGTCTATACTCAGATATTGTTGCTTCCGCTGACTCTTCTGTATTGAGCTATGTATTCGAGCCCTCGAGGCCCCTGGTTTGTAATATAAAGCTTGTATTATTTTATTTGTGTCTAGAGTTGTGTTGTGATATCTTCCCATGAGTCCCTGATCTTGATCGTACACATTTGCGTGTATGATTCAATCGGGGGCGTCACATGAATCTAGGGCTCTGGCGGAGCTGTTGTGCTGGGGAAACATCCCTTTGGGAGGGGGAAATCGTCGCCATCATCATCACCATCGATCCTCTCATCGAGAGGGGGTCAATCTCCATCAACATCTTCACCAGCACCATCTCTTCTCAAACCCTAGTTCATCTCTTATATCCAATCTTTGTCTCAAAACCTCAGATTGGTACCTGTGGGTTGCTAGTAGGGTCGATTACTCCTTGTAGTTGATGCTAGTTGGTTTATTCGGTGGAAGATCATATGTTTAGATCCTTAATGCTATTCAATACCCCTCTGATTATGAACATGAATATGATTTGTGAGTAGTTACATTTGTTCCTAAGGACATGGGAGAGGTCTTGTTATAAGTAATCATGTGAATCTGGTATTCATTCGATATTTTGATGAGATGTATGTTGTCTCTCCTCTAGTGGTGTTATGTGAACGTCGACTACATGACACTTTACCATGATTTGGGCCTAGGGGAAGGCATTGGGAAGTAATAAGTAGATGATGGCTTGCTAGAGTGATAGAAGGTTAAACCCTAGTTTATGTCTTGCTTCGTAAGGGGCTGATTTGGATCCATATGTTTCATGCTATGGTTAGGTTTACCTTAATTCTTCTTTCGTAGTTGTGGATGCTTGCGAGAGGGGTTAATCATAAGTGGTATGCTTGTCCAAGGAAGGGCAGTACCCAAGCACCGGTCCACCCACATATCAAATTATCAAATTAACGAACGCGAATCATATGAGCATGATGAAAACTAGCTTGACAATAATTCCCATGTGTCCTCGAGAGCGCTTTGCTTTATATAAGAGTTTTTCTAGGCTTGTCCTTTGCTAAAAAAGGATTGGGCCACCTTTCTGCACCTTATTTACTTTATTACTTGTTACCCGTTATGAATTATCTTATCACAAAACTATCTGTTACCGATAATTTCAGTGCTTGCAGAGAATACCTTACTGAAAACGGCTTGTCGTTTCCTTCTGCTCCTTGTTGAGTTCGACACTCTTACTTATCGAAAGAACTACGATAGATCCCCTATACTTGTGGGTCATCACTCTCTCTAAGGTAAAATAGCATAAAATATGTGTAGCACTCCTTCTTCATCATATTGGAGAATGCAGATGAACCTGTCGCCTAATTGTGGGTTGCGCTTCTGATTGCTGCCCCCTAGTACTTCTTCACTACCATCCTTCACAATTTTGCTCCAGTCTTTGACTATTTAGACTGGCTCGCTTTTTGAAATCATGAATGCACTCATGTGCAATGCAGGATATCTTGGCCGTAAGCTAACCATTGTCATGCTACCTTTAGGCTTGATCCAACGAGGCACAACATTCATAGGGAGTCCCTATTGAAGAACATCATAGTACCATACTTAGCAATGAAGTTTATCTTAAAAAATAATATACACAAAAGATGCACTGAGGACAAATAGTAAAAATCTTACCATCTTTCCTAAATAGATGTGACCATAGTTCAATACGCACACTAGTGGTCGCACGTATTGAGTACTAATATTTCGAAGTCCAGGAAAATAACCTGTCTTGATAGTATCAAGATCCTCAAGCCAAGAAACATAGACCTATCTCCTTGCAGTTTAGTTCAGCCCCGAGACAGTAGTAGGTGCTGTCTACCAAGTGCCGGACATGTTTGCTTGAATGGAAATAAGCTGTCAATAGAGATTAGTTGCCAACTATTTTTAAATAAACAATATAAATTACTTAATAAATATGGATGAGAAACTCACATAATGGTAGAACTGGAGGCGTCTGCACATTGATCCAGATGTCGATATTACCTTCAATTTCATCTTCCGGACGAATATCAAAGGTGATAAGCATATTAGGCTCAAATGCATAAGCCGTGCATAGTGCTCTCCAATTTTTGCATTCAAAATAGGAGTAGGTGTCTGCATTGTATAATTTTACGGCAAAAGTATAACCATGCTCGGTCCTCAAGTTAACTCTCTTTACCTCCATACTTTCCATAGTACTGAAACTAGTCTTATCCAAGACATACATTCTTGCATGGCAGGGGATACACTAGTAGAATTATAAAAAGTTAAAATTATAAGTTGAAGCAAAATAAGCAGAAGTAGCAAAAGTTATGCTTAATTACAAAAAATACATGACGTTGTGACTTACTGTATCCACTTCGAAGGTCTCATCCAGCATGATGCTGAAGCGCCTACCACCAACTAGGTGAGGCCTGTCACACAGGCCGCGCTCGTCTTTGCAGTATTCGCACATAAAAAATTCCCTTTCACCGTCAGACATTTCCTATGTTCATATTTGAAACATTAAAAATCAGTCGAAGGCAACTACCAGGAAACTCAACACACATATCACTATTACTCAATATGCAACGGGTTGACTTTAGGTCTGTCGAGTCTTCCTTCCTAAACTCTTATCTCACGTATATGGTGGGCACTCCCTCTCTAATATTGCGGCCGTCGGTGATGGTTGCTACTCCTTCTTCCCCAAGTGCATAACAAAGGTCTAGCACAAGGAGAAGAAGGAAAAGCGACCCCCATGACAACAATCAGCATTCTTCTTCTGTCATATATGGTGGACACTCCCTCACCGATTTTTCGTCTGTTGTTGATGGTCGCTACTCCTTCTTCCCCTAGTGCATAACAAAGGTCTAGCACAAAGAGAAGAATGAGAAGCTACCCCCATGGCAACAGTCGGCATTCTTCTTCTCTCATATATGGTGGAGACTCTCCCTCGCTGATTTTTTGACTGTCATGTATGGATCCCCGACGGACTTAAACTCAACTTGAAATGTCGTTTAATTCTATTTCTAGCAAATCCGGGGTACTCGACATTTCCTACATATTCTAGCACAAGTCATGCTTAAATTCACGGAAAAATCTGGCATGCCTTTGCTAAAATAGGACATATCGAGCGCCTGAAATTTGCCGGAATGGAAATGAATCAACACTCCGGCAATACATAGGCCACTCGGATTTTCCCACATTCGCACATGAGCATAAAACGGTGCTCATTGCATTTCAATGGTTCAATATTGACAAAAACATTTCAATATATTTCTACTCTATTCAACATCGAGGAGTAGAGAAGGAGGAGGGACTTTTAGCTCACTGACTCGGGTGTAGAGGAAGTAGAGGTAGCTTGGATGATGATCACTCCAAGGATACACGACCCTACAAAGCCTGCATATTCCACCGAGTGAAAATTTTAGCTCATCAAATCTCATATAGCATTCTTTCATGACAAAGTGATAATGACATAAAAATAATTGTATGCGATGGTAGAGCTATGTGCTACCCGGGGGGCGTTGCCCCCCTCCACCCTTTTTTTGGTTTGAACACACACACATAGATGGGGAAATTGTCTTTTCCCCCTAAATTTTCTATACCTAAAAAATTATATTACTAAAATTTTCTATTACTAAAACTTTTTTATATTAAAAAACCTATTCACTAGTCTATTAAGCACTTACTATAAATAAACTAGTTCTATTAACAACTTACTATAAATAAACTAGTTCTATTAAGAATTTAATATAAATAAACTATTTCCGTTAAACACTTACTAAAAATGTAAAAAAAACTACATTATACAAAACAATTTAGGGTTTAATTAGGAGAGA
>NC_041387.1:118163975-118290061 GCF_002162155.2 Triticum dicoccoides | reverse complement strand
GGCGGTGGGAGGAGGGCTGCCTGTGGAGGGCTTGGCTGGACGAGGAGGGAGGAGGGGGCGGCCGGAGGAGGAGGGAGGAGGGCGCAGTGGGAGGAGGAGGGAGAGGAGGGAGGAGGCATACCGAGGAAGGACGACGATGGCAATGCGGTGGCGACAGTAATGCGGCGGCGACAAAGGAAAAGTGAGAAGCGGGGAGCGTGGGGAGGAACAAGATGGTCGGGCGCAGGGGAGAAAAATTTGGGGATAAGGCACTCATAGCAGTAGCGCGTGTCCAAGAAGAGCACTACTGCTAAGATGAATAGCAGCAGCGCGGGTGTTAGACAAGCGCTACTACTATACCTAGCCTGCCGGCAACGTCGTGGCAGTTATAGTAGTAGCGCTTTTTGTCTGGGCCACGCTACTACTAATTATATAGTAGTAGCGAGCTTTTGTACACGACGCTACTAGTATATAGCAGTAGCGCATGTTTTTGACCAACGCTACTGGTAAGCTTCCGTGTATAAGATTTTCCCTATTAGTGAAGAATCATATGGAGATATGATCGGCAAAAACTTGCCCACCGGTCAAAATTCTCGTCATCAGTGATGTACGCATCAATGGATGAGAACTATACTTGGATCTTGAATCACTCACTATTAGCTATGAGAGATATTATTTGATTGGGAGTGCACTTTAAACTAAACTTTTTAAAACTAGTGCTAAATTAATTATGAATTATGTCTAAGTGAATCTTGTGTTTATTGTTGTAGATCAATGGCTTGCAATGGTTTGTTTTTAGCACCACTATTTGAGAAAGAAAAATTGCCTGCAACTAGTGAGAACTATGAGGATTGGATCCACACTTTGAGAAAAGTTCTAATAAAGAATGTGTGCTGGATCAACTACTTGGTGAAGCCCTGATGCTTGGAGCATGTCCGGACATCATCAATGTATACTTATCTCGCAAGAATGATTTCACTGTTGTCAAAAGTATCATGCTATCTTGTATGGATGAAGTGTTACAGAAATGCTATCGAAAGCTCAGTCCCTTCAAGATTGTCAAGGCACTAGAAGTTCCATTTCACACAAATTCAGCTGAAGTTCATAAGATGACTGAAGCAATGATGAGTTCAAGATAGAAGAGCAAGGTGACAGATTTGCAGACTATTATGATAGCATATCTGCAATGGGGGTTGAATTACCTAAAACACCTAAGAATGATTTATTATTCTCATTGCTTTATGAAGCTATGCTACAAAATCAAGAGGTTGGAATGCAGAATCAACAAAAGTTGTTGATAAACAAACAAACAGTTTCAAAAGGAAACGCAACACCAAAAGGAACAAGGGTGGAGCATCTTGTGAGACTCTATGTTTTTACTGTAAAGAGAAAGGACACTAGAAAAGAAATTGCTTGAAGTACATTGCAGATAAGAAGAACTCCTCTTCTAGTAAAGCTATAAAAGTTATACAAGTTAATGTTATTGATATTCTACTTGCTGACAATTCTAAGTCATGGGTATTTGATGTTGGAAATATGCCCTAGAGGCAATAATAAAGTGGTTATTATTATATTTTATTAATCATGATAAAGGTTTATTATTCATGCTATAATTGTATTGATTGGTCTTAAATACATGTGTGAATACATAAAGCAAATACCAAGTCCCTAGTAAGCCTCTACTAGACTAGATCGTTGATGAAAAGATGGTTAAGGTTTCCTGGCCATAGACATGAGTTGTCATTTGATAACGGGATCACATCATTAG
The DNA here is from genome assembly GCF_002162155.2 of Triticum dicoccoides. Lineage (NCBI taxonomy): Eukaryota > Viridiplantae > Streptophyta > Magnoliopsida > Poales > Poaceae > Triticum > Triticum dicoccoides. The sequence goes on along the minus strand of NC_041387.1, from coordinate 118,288,314 downwards.
GAGAATGATGTGATGGACAAGACCCATTTGTTAGCATAACATATGATCGTTCAGTTTTTTCTACTGCTTTCTTAAATGTCAAATACATATTCCTTCGACCATGAGATCATGCAACACCCGGATACCGTAGTAATACCTTGTGTGCTATCAAACGTCACAATGTAACTGGGTGATCATAAAGGTGCTCTACAGGTATCTCCAAAGGTGTTTGTTGAGTTGGCATGAATCGAGATTGGGATCTATATGACAGAGAGGTATCTCTGGTCCCTCTCGGTAATATAGCATCACAAGAAGCTTGCAAGCAAAATGACTAAGGAGTTAGTTACAAGATGATGTATTACGGAACGAGTAAAGATACTTGCCAGTAACGAGATTGAACTAGGTACGGAGATACCGAAGATCAAAGCTCGGGCAAGTAACATACCAACAGACAAAATGAACCTGCAAGCGTGGAAGTTTCCCTTTCACCTACCTAGATCTTCCAATGAGCACCTCAAAACCTAAAATTGAAGACTTCAACCCAATAATGCAGAGGATTGATAGAAGGCTATCTAGATGCTCAACACTCTTATCTTATGATGGTAGATTGCTTCTGATTAAGTTAGTTTTTGCATCACTACCAATCTTTTACATGAGTACTTTGGCTCTACCAGCAGGAGTTGTTGAGCAGCTTAACAAGTTCCTCCGACGTTTTTTTTGGAGAAAATATGGTATGGATGATGGGGGCTCAGCACTTATTTCTTGGAAAAAAGTATGTAAGCCCAAAATGCAGGGAGCGCTTGGGATTCTGGACATAGCAACCCACAACAAGGCACTTCTTATGAAGAATCTAAATAAGTTCCTAAACATGGCAGATGTACCTTGGGTCAAATTGATTTGGGAGAAGCATTAATTATCAACATGGGCCTCCCACTGATGTTAGGGTTGGTTCTTTCTGGTGGAAAGCTAAGTGAGCATCTAGAGGATTTTAAGAATATCATGGATTGGAAGGTTGCCTCTGGTGCAACTGCTTTGTTCTGGCAAGACAAGTGGATGGGTGATCTACTATACATCCAATTCCCACAGCTTCATTCCTTCTCCTTAAACCATTCAATCTCTGTCTAGCAATTCAGTGAGGTCGCAGACTCTGTAGACAATTTCCATCTTCCATTAACAACTCAAGCCTTTAATCAACTTCAACAGATGGATAGCCTTCTCCCACAATTGACAAAATCTGCTAATGATCAATGGAATCATGGGCGGCAAGCTACTTTCTCCTCTATCAAAGTTTACAACAGTTTGATCATAAGCGCAGAAGAGCACCCAATTTTCAAGTTGATCTGGAAAAGTAAAAATAGATTGAGACACAAGATTTTCTTCTGTCTAGCTGCCCATGAGAGAATAAACACTAGAGCCTTGCTGCAGAGGAAAGGAATGCATCTAGATGACCCTCACTGCCCAAACTGCAATCAGAGTGCTGAAGAAACTGTCATGCACCTTCTGTTGGACTGCACTTCCGCTCAAGATTGTTGGAATTCAGTACTACCTGGAAAGAAAAGAGGCACATCACTTTATGAAGAACTTATGTTGGCATCAGAACACCTCCCCAAAAAAAATTTCCTCTGAAATTATAATTCTTGGATGCTGAAACATTTGGAACCAAAGGAATGGTAAGATATTTAGAGGTTTGCAACAGACACTTCGAGGTTGTAGATTTTTTCCATAAATAAGATCTAAATCTGATTCAATTTAAGATTAAAGAGAAGCATGTCCAGAGCTTTAAGCTTTGGATCAGTAATAACATGTAACATGATAGGTTCTTTTCCTAGAGAAGGTGTACATTGATTTTTCTTTTATCTTTGGCCTCTTGGAGGCTTGCAACAATACTTTTTGTTTAGTTTAATATAATATACCATAGAACGATTGTTCTAGGGTTTTCGGGTAAAAAAACAGACAAAGGGAACTATGTATGTTGTCATAAAGTTTTGACCGATAAAGATCTTCACAAAATATGTAGGAACCAATATGGGAGTCCAGGTCTTGCTATTGGTTATTGACCAGAGAAGCATCTCGGTCATGTCTGCATCATTCTCGAACCCATAGGGTTCGCACGCTTATTGTTCGTTGATGATATAGTATAATATGAGTTATGTATGTTGGTGACCGAGCGTTGTTAGGAGTCTGGGATGAGACCAAATACATGACGAGGAGCTCCGGAATGGTTCAGTGGTAAATATTGATATATGGGATTATAGTATTTGGTCTCCGGAAGAGTTTCGAAATGCACCGGATAATTATCGGATCACCGGAAGGGGTTCCGGGAGGCCACGGGAGCATAGTGGGCCAAACGGGCCAAGGAGGGAGAGCACACCAGCCTACATGGTGCTGGCGCGCCCTCACCTCATGGTAGTCGGCCCTAGGGAAGGAAGGAAGAGGGCCAGCCCCCTCTTTCCCTCTCTTCCAATCGCTAGGAAAGGAAAGGGGGGGCGCCTCCTCTCCTGCCTCCCCCCACGCGCGTAAGAAAGAAGGGGGAGTGGCCAGGGCATCTGCCGTCCCCCTTGGTGTGTGCCCTAGGCAGCTTCCCCTCCCCTATATATATGAGAGGAGGGGAGGGGGAACACACACCATGATTCCAAGCCGTGTGCGACGCCCCCACTCTCTCTAGTTCGTCCTCCGCCTAAACCGTTGAGCTTGGCGAAGCCCTACGGGACACTTTCATCACCACCGTCACCACACCGTCGTGCTACCGAAACTCATCTACTACTTCGCCTCTCTTGCTGGATCGAGAAGGCGAGGAGATTATCGAGCTGAACGTGTGCTGAACACGGAGGTGCCATGCGTTCGGTGCTTGATCGGTACGGATTGTGAAGTTGTACGACTACATCAACCGCGTTGATGAAACGCTTCCGCTTAGCAATCTACAATGGTATGTGGATGCTCTGCCCCTATCGTGGCTATGCATCTCCATGGATAGATCTTGCATGTGCGTAGAATTGTTTGGTTCCATGCAACGTTCCCCAATAGTGGCATCATGAGCCAGTCATACGTCCATTTTGCATCCTGTTTTCCTAGTGTTATTTATGTTTTTTTATTGCATAATAATGCTTTTTGGACTAATTCTAATGCCTTTTCTCTCATAATATGCAAGGTATGCACAAAGGGGAAGAATTCCGGCACCTGGAAATCTAGACCTGAAAAAGCTACGTCAAGCTACCTATTCTACACAACTCCAAATGAGCTGAAACTTCCCGAGGATTTTTTATGGAATATTTAATAAATATTGGAGCAAATAAGTATCAGAGGGGGTCCACCAGGTGGGCACAACCCACCTGGGCGCGCCAGGAGGCCCAGGCGAGCCCTGGTGGGTGCTGCCCTCCTCGGCCAACCTCCGGTGCCCATCTTCTGGTATATAAGTCATTTTGACCTAGAAAAAAATGAGAGGAGGACATTCGGGATGAAGCTCCGCCACCTCGAGGCGAATCTTGGGCAGGAGCACTTTTGCCCTCCGGTGGAGTGATTCCGTCGGGGGAACTTCCCTCCCGGAGGGGGAAATCATCACATCATCATCAGCAACAACTCTCGCATCTTAGGGAGGGCTATCTTAATCAACATCTTCAGAGCACCAACTCCTCTCAAACCCTAGTTCATCTCTTGTATTCAATCTTTGTATCAAAACTATAGATTGGTGCTTGTGGGTGACTAATAGTGTTGATTACATCTTGTAGTTGATTACTATATGGTTTATTTGGTGGAAGATTATATCTTTAGATCCATTATGCTATTTAATACCCCTATGATCTTGAGCATGTTTATCATTTGTGAGTAGTTACTTTTGTTCTTGAGGTCACGGGAGAAATCATGTTACAAGTAATCATGTGAACTTGATATGTGTTTAATATTTTGATGATATGTATATTGTCATTCTCTTAGTGGTGTCATGTGAACGTCGACTACATGACACTTCACCATATTTGGTCCTAAGGGAATTCATTGTGGAGTAGTTATTAGATGGTGGGTTGCGAGAGTGACAGAAGGTTAAGCCCCAATTTATGCACTATTCCGTAAGGGACCGATTGGATCTAAAAGTTTAATGCTATGGTTAGAATCTATTCTTAATACTTTTCTCGTAGTTGCGGATCCTTGCGAGAGGGTTAATCGTAAGTAGGAGGTTTGTTCAAGTAAGAACAGCGCCTAAGCACCGGTCCACCCAGATATCAAATTATCAAAGTATCGAACACGAATTAAGCCAACGTGATGAAAGTGACTAGATGAAATTCCTATGTACCCTCAAGAACACTTTGCTTATCATAAGAAACCTTTTTGGCCTGTCCTTTGCCTCAAAAGGATTGGGCTACCTTGCTGCACTTTTGTTACTACTATCGTTACTTGCTCGTTACAAATTATCTTGCTATCAAACTACTCTGCTACTTACAATTTTAGCACTTGTAGACATTACCTTGCTAAAAACCACTTGTCATTTCCTTCTGCTCCTCGTTGGGTTCAACACTCTTAATTATCGAAAAGTCTACAATTGACCCCATATACTTGTGGGTTGTCAGCCAGGTCTATGCATAGATGATATGCACGAGTAGAACACAAAAGAGTTGTGGGTAGTGATGTTCATATTGCTTACCGCGAATGTCTTATTTTGATTCAGTGGTATTGTGGATGAAGCGGCTCGGACCAACCTTACATGTCCACGTACATGAAACCGGTTCCACCGACTGACATGCAACTTGTTTTGCATAAAGGTGGCTGGCAGGTGTTTGTCTCTCTCACTTTTGTTGAATCGAATTTTACCATGGAGGTCCTTGCAGAAGGTTAAATAACAACTTGATAATCACCGTTGTGGTTTTTGCATAGGTGAGACCGCTTCTTGCTAGTTTCCCATAGCAGCCACGTAAAACTTGCAACAACAAAGTAGAGGACATCTAACTTATTTTTGCAGGGTATGTTGTGATGTGATATGGTCAAGACGTGATTTGATATATGTTGATGTATGAGATGATCATGTTCTGTAATAAGTTCACGACTTCCATGTCGATGAGTACGACAATCGGCAGGAGCCTGAGGGTTGTCTTTAATTATGGCATGACATGTGTTTCAATCTCTAAGCGCCATGTAATTGCTTTATTTCATCTCTATGCGTTAGCAATGGTTGTAGAAGCAATAGCTGGTGAGACGACCTCGACGCAATGATGGAGATCAAGGTGTCATGCCGGTGACGATGGAGATCATGTCATTGCTTTGGAGATGGAGATCAAAAGCACAAGATGATGATGCCCATATCATGTCACATATTTTTATTGCATGTGATGTTTATCCTTTATGCATCTGCTACCTCTTGAGCTTGCGTTGTTTTTCCCCTTGAAGAGGAAAGGATGATGCAGCAAAGTAGAGTAAGTATTTCCCTTAGTTTGAGAACCAAGGTATCAATCCAGTAGGAGACAAGCAGAAGTCACCGAATACCTGCACAAACAATCAACAACTTGCACCCAACGCGATAAAGGGGTTGTCAATCCCTTCACGGTTACTTGTAAAAGTGAGATCTGATAGAGATAGATAAATGGTAAAGTAACTATTTTTGGTATTTTCGGTTTATAGATCGGAAAGTAAAAGATTGCAAAATAGTAGATTGGAAACTAGTATGATGTAAAAGATAACTTATATGATGGAAAAGAGACCCGGGGCTATAGGTTTCACTAGTGGCTTCTCTCAAGATAGCAAATATTACGGTGGGTGAACAAATTACTGCCGAGCAATTGAGAGAAGAGCGCAAAGTTATGACGATATATAAGGCAGTGATCATGAATATAGGCATCATGTCCGTGTGAAGTAGATCAAAACGATTCTGCATCTACTACTATTACCCCACACATCGACCGCTATCCAGCATGCATCTAGAGTATTAAGTTCATAAAGAACAGAGTAACACATTAAGTAAGATGACATGATGTAGAGGAATTAACTCAAGCAATATGATGAAAACCCCATATTTTTATCCTCGATGGCAACAATACAATACATGCCTTGCTGCCCCTACTTTCACTAGAAAGGACACCAAAAGATTGAACCCAAATCTAGGTACTTCTCCCATTGCAAGAAAAACCAATCTAGTAGGCCAAACTAAACCGATAATTCAAAGATCCTTGCAAAGATATCAAATCATGCATATAAGAATTCAGAGAAGACTCAAATAATATTCATAGATAATCTGATCATAAATCCACAATTCATCAGATCTCAGCAAACACACCACAAAATAATATTACATCAAATAGATCTCCAAGAACATCGAGGAGAACATAGTATTGAGAAACAAAGAGAGAGAAGAAGACATCTATCTATTAGATATGGACTCGTAGGTCTGTGATAAACTACCCGCGCTTCATCAGAGAAGCAATGGTGTTGATGTAGAAGCCCTCCATGATCAAATCCCCCTCGGGCATGACGCCAGTAAAGGTCCCTAGATGGGATCTCACGGGTACAGAAGGTTGCGATGGTGGAAAAGTGGTTTCGTGGCTCCCCTGGATGTTTTCAGGGTATAAGAGTATATATAGGCGAAGGAACTAGGCCAGGAGTGCTCCGAGGGGCCCACGAGGTAGGGGGCGCGTCCTTGATGTCTGCTAGAACTACGTCGGTATTTCCCCAAAGAGGTGTTGGAAATATGCCCTAGAGGCAATAATAAAAGTGTTATTATTATATTTCTTTGTTCATGATAATAGTCTTTTATTCATGCTATAACTGTATTATCCGGAAATCGTAATACATGTGTGAATACATAGACCACAATATGTCCCTAGTGAGCCTCTAGTTGACTAGCTCGTTGTGATCAACAGATAGTCATGGTTTCCTGGCTATGGACATTGGATGTCGTTGATAACGGGATCACATCATTAGGAGAATGATGTGATGGACAAGACCCAATCCTAAGCCTAGCACAAAGATCGTGTAGTTCGTATGCTAAAGCTTTTCTAATGTCAAGTATCTTTTCCTTAGACCATGAGATTGTGCAACTCCCGGATACTGTAGGAATTCTTTGGGTGTACCAAACGTCACAACGTAACTGGGTGGCTATAAAGGTGCATTACAGGTATCTCCGAAAGTGTCTGTTGGGTTGGCACGAATCGAGACTGGGATTTGTCACTCCGTGTAAACGGAGAGGTATCTCTGGGCCCACTCGGTAGGACATCATCATAATGTGCACAATGTGACCAAGGGGTTGATCACGGGATGATGTGTTACGGAACGAGTAAAGAGACTTGCCGGTAACGAGATTGAACAAGGTATCGGTATACCGATGATCGAATCTCGGGCAAGTATAATACTACTAGACAAAGGGAATTGTATACGGGATCGATTGAGTCCTTGACATCATGGTTCATCAGATGAGATCATCGTGGAACATGTGGGAGCCAACATGGGTATCCAGATCCCGCTGTTGGTTATTGACCGGAGAACGTCTCGGTCATGTCTACATGTCTCCCGAACCCGTAGGGTCTACACACTTAAGGTTCGATGACGCTAGGGTTATAAAGGAAGTTTGTATGTGGTTACCGAATGTTGTTTGGAGTCCCGGATGAGATCCCGGACATCACGAGGAGTTCCGGAATGGTCCGGAGGTAAAGATTTATATATGGGAAGTCCTGTTTTGGTCACCGGAAAAGTTTCGGGTTTTTCCGGTAACGTACCGGGACCACCGGGAGGGTCCCGGGGGTCCACCAAGTGGGGCCACCAACCTTGGAGGGCAGCATGGGCCAAGTGTGGGAGGGGACCAGCCCCAGGTGGGCTGGTGCGCCCCCCCACAGGGCCCAAGGCGCAAGGGAAGTGGGGAAGGGGGCAAACCCTAGGGCAGATGGGCCCTAAGGCCCATCCTAGGTGCGCCTCCCCCCTCTCCCCCTTCTGGCCGCACCAGATGCCATCTGGGGGCTGACGCCACCCCTGGGGAGGGAACCCAAGAGGGGGCGCAGCCCCCTCCCCTCCTCCTATAAATAGTGGGGGTTTTGGGGCTGCCCAAGACATGAGAACTTCTCCCTCTTGGCGCAGCCCTACCTCTCGTACTCCTCCTCTTCCGCGGTGCTTGGCGAAGCCCTGCTGGACTACCACGCTCCTCCACCACCACCACGCCGTTGTGCTTCTGCTGGATGGAGTCTTCCTCAACCTCTCCCTCTCTTCTTGCTGGATCAAGGCATGGGAGACGTCACCGGGCTGTACGTGTGTTGAACGCGGAGGTGCCGTCCGTTCGGCACTAGGATCTCCGGTGATTTGGATCACGACGAGTATGACTCCTTCAACCCCGTTCTCTTGAACGCTTCCGCTTAGCGATCTACAAGGGTATGTAGATGCACTCTCCTTCCCCTCGTTGCTGGTTTCTCCATAGATAGATCTTGGTGACACGTAGGAAATTTTTGAATTTCTGCTACGTTCCCCAACAGTGGCATCATGAGCTAGGTCTATTGCATAGATTCTTTGCACGAGTAGAACACAAAGTAGTTGTGGGCGTTGATTTTGTTCAATATGCTTACCATTACTAGTCCAATATTGTTTCGACGGTATTGTGGGATGAAGCGGCCCGGACCGACCTTACACGTACTCTTACGTGAGACAGGTTCCACCGACTGACATGCACTTGTTGCGTAAGGTGGCTAGCAGGTGCCAGTCTCTTCCACTTTAGTCGGAACGGATTTGATGAAAAGGGTCCTTATGAAGGGTAAATAGCAATTGACATATCACGTTGTGGTTTTGCGTAGGTAAGAAACGTTCTTGCTAGAAACCCATAGCAGCCACGTAAAACATGCAAACAACAATTAGAGGACGTCTAACTTGTTTTTGCAGGGTATGCTTTGTGATGTGATATGGCCAAGAAGAATGTGATGAATGATATGTGATGTATGAGATTGATCATGTTCTTGTAATAGGATTCACGACTTGCATGTCGATGAGTATGACAACCGGCAGGAGCCATAGGAGTTGTCTTAAATTTATTGTATGACCTGCGTGTCATTGAACAACGCCATGTAATTACTTTACTTTATTGCTAACCGGTAGCCATAGCAGTAGAAGTAATAGTTGGCAACACAACTTCATGAAGACACGATGATGGAGATCATGATGATGGAGATCATGGTGTCATGCTGGTGACGATGATGATCATGGAGCCCCGAAGATGGAGATCAAAAGGAGCAAAATGATATTGGCCATATCATGTCACTATTTGATTGCATGTGATGTTTATCATGTTTATGCATCTTGTTTACTTAGAACGACGGTAGTAAATAAGATGATCCCTTACAACAATTTCAAGAAGTGTTCTCCCCTAACTGTGCACCGTTGCTACAGTTCGTTGTTTCGAAGCACCACGTGATGATCGGGTGTGCTAGATCCTTACGTTCACATACAACGGGTGTAAGACAGATTTACACATGCAATACACTTAGGGTTAACTTGACGAGCCTAGCATGTACAGACATGGCCTCGGAACACGGAGACCGAAAGGTCGAGCATGAGTCGTATAGTAGATACGATCAACATGAAGATGTTCACCGATGATGACTAGTCCATCTCACGTGATGATCGGACACGGCCTAGTTGACTCGGATCATGTAATCACTTAGATGACCGGAGGGATGTCTATCTGAGTGGGAGTTCATAAGATGGACTTAATTATCATGAACATAGTCAAAAGATCTTTGCAAATTATGTCGTAAGCTCGCGCTTTAGTTCCACTGTTTAGATATGTTCCTAGAGAAAATATAGTTGAAAGTTGACAGTAGCGATTATGCGGACAGTAGAAAGCTTATGTCCTTAATGCACCGCTCAGTGTGCTGAGCCCCAAACGTCGTCTGTGGATGTTGCGAACATCGGACATACACGTTTTGATAACTACGTGATAGTTCAGTTAAACGGTTTAGAGTTGAGGCACCAAAGACGTTTTCGAAACGTCGCGGAACATATGAGATGTTTCGAGGGCTGAAATTGGGATTTCAGGCTCGTGCCCACGTCAAGAGGTATGATACCTCCAACGATTTTCTTAGCCTGCAAACTAAGGGAGAAAAGCTCAATCGTTGAGCTTGTGCTCAGATTGTCTGAGTGCAACAATCACTTGAATCGAGTGGGAGTTGATCTTCCAGATGAGATAGCGATGTTTCTCCAAAGTCATTGCCACCAAGCTGCTAGAGCTTTGTGATGAACTATAACAAATCAGGGATAGATATGATGATCCTTGAGATATTCGTGATGTTTGACACCGCGAAAGTAGAAATCAAGAAGGAGCATCAATTTTTGATGGTTGGTGAAACCACTAGTTTCAAGAAGGGCAAGGGCAAGAAGGGATACTTCATGAAACGGCAAATCAGCTGATGCTCTAGTGAAGAAACCCAAGGTTGAACCCAAACCCGAGACTAAGTGCTTCTGTAATAAAGGGGACAACCACTGGAGCAGCATTACCCTAGATACTTGGTAGATGAGAAGGCTGGCAAGGTCAATAGAAGTATATTGGATATACATTATGTTAATGTGTACTTTACTAGTACTCCTAGTAGCACCAGGGTATTAAGATACTGGTTCAGTTGCTAAGTGTTAGTAACTCGAAATAAAAGAGCTACGGAATAAATGGAGACTAGCTAAAGGTGAGCTGACGATATATGTTGGAAGTGTTTCCAAGTTTGATGTGATCAAACATCGCACGCTCCCTCTACCATCAAGATTAGTATTAAACCTGAATAATTGTCATTTGGTGTTTGCGTTGAGCATAGACATGATTGGATTATGTCTATTGCAATACGGTTATTCATTTAAGGAGAATAATAGTTACTCTATTTATGTGAATAATACCTTCAGTGGTCTTGCACCTAATGGAATGGTTTATTGAATCTCGATCGTAGTGATACACATTTTCATGCCAAAAGATATAAGATAGTAATGATAGTACCACTTACTTGTGGCACTGCCATGTAAGTCATATTGGTATAAAACGCATGAAGAAGCTCCATGTTGATGGATCTTTGGACTCACTCATTTTTGAAAAGTTTGAGACATGCGAGCCATGTCTATTGGTGCATACGCATGAAGAAACTCCATGCAGATGGATCGTTTAGACTCACTTGATTTTGAATCACTTGAGATATGCAAATCATACCACATGGACAAGATGACTGAAAAGCCTCGGTTTCAGTAAGATGGAACTAGATAGCAACTTGTTGGAAGTAACACATTTTGATGTGTGCAGTCCAATGAGTGTTGAGGCATGCAGTGAATATCGTTATGTTCTTACTTCACAGATGATTCGAGTAGATGTTGAGTATATTTACTTGATGAAAACAAGTCTGAATTATTGAATGGTTCAAGTAATTTCAGAGTGAAGTTTAAGATCATCGTGACAAGAGGATAGAATGTCTATGATATGATCATAGAGATGAATATCTGAGTTACGAGTTTTGGCACACAATTAAGACATTGTGGAAATTGTTTCACAATTAATACCGCCTGGAACACCATAGTGTGATGGTGTGTCCGAACATCATAGTTGCACCCTATTGGATATGGTGCGTACCATGATGTCTCTTATCAAATTACCACTATCGTTCATGGGTTAGACATTAGAGAAAACCACATTCACTTTAAATAGGGACCACGTAATTCCGTTGAGACGACACCGTTTGGAGAAACCTAAGTTGTCGTTTCTTAAAAATTTGGGGCTGCGACGCTTATGTGAAAAAGTTTCAGGTTGATAAGCTCGAACCCAAAGCGGATAAAATACATCTTCATAGGACACCCAAACAGTTGGGTATACCTCCTAATTCAGATCTGAAAGCAATAGGGATTGTTTCTTGAATCGGGTCCTTTCTCGAGGAAAGGTTTGTCTCGAGAATTGAGTGGGAGGATAGTGGAGACTTGATGAGGTTATTGAACCATCACTTCAACTAGTGTGTAGCAGGGCATAGGAAGTTGTTCCTGTGGCACCTACACCAATTGAAGTAGAAGCTTATGATAGTTATCATGAAGTTTTGGATCAAGTCACTACCGTACCTCGTAGGACGACAAGCACGCGTACTGCTTCGGAGTGGTACGGTGATCCTGTCTTGAAGGTCATGTTGCTAGACAACAATGAACCTACGAGCTATGGAGAAGCGATGGTGGGCCCAAATTCCGACAAATGGTTAGAAGCCATGAAATCCGAGATAGGATCCATGTATCAGAACAAAGCATGGACTTTGGTGGACTTGCCCAATGATCGGCAAGCCATTGAGATAAATGGATCTTTAAGAAGAAGACGGACGTGGATGGTAATGTCACCGTCTATGAAGCTCGACTTGTGGCGAAGAGTTTTTCACAAGTTCAAGGAGTTGACTACGATGAGATTTTCTCATCCGTAGTGATGCTTAAGTCCGTCGGAATCATGTTAGCATAAGCTGCATTTATGAAATCTGGCAAATGGATGTCAAGACGAGTTTCCTTACCAGTTTTCGTAAGGAAAGGTTGTATGTGATACAATCAGAAACGTTTTGTCGATCCTAAGGATGCTAAAAGGTATGCTGGCTCTAGCGATCCTTCTAAGGACTGGAGTAAGCATCTCGGAGTTGGAATGTGTGCTTTGATAAGATTATCAAAGATTTTGGGTTTATACAAAGTTCATAAGAAACTTGTATTTCCAAAGAAGTGAGTGGGAGCACTATAGATTTTCTGATGAGTATATGTTGTTGACATATTGATGATCAGAAATGATGTAGAATTTCTGGAATGCATATAGGGTTATTTGAAAGGTGTTTTTCAAGTGAAAACCTGGATTAAGCTACTTGAACATTGAGCATCAAGATCTATGAGGATAGATCAAAAACGCTTAATGGTACTTTCAAATGAGCACATACCTTGACATGATCTTGAAGGTGTTCAAGATGGATCAGTCATAGAAGGAGTTCTTGCCTGAGATGTAAGGTATGAAGTTAAGACTTAAAGCTCGACCACAACAGAAAAGAGAGAAAGGACGAAGGTCGTCCCCTATGCTTGAGACGTAGGCTCTATAGTATGCTATGCTGTGTACCGCACCGGAAGTGTGACTTGCCATGAGTCAGTCAAGGGGTACAAGAATGATCCAGGAATGGATCATTAGACAGCGGTCAAAATTGTCCTTGTAACAAATAAGGACATGTTTCTCGTTTATGGAGGTGATAAAGAGTTCGACGTAAAGGGTTACGTCGATGCAAGCTTTAACACCTATCCGAGTGACTCTGAGTAGCAAACCGGATACGTATAGTGGAGCAACCATTTGGAATAGCTCCAAGTGGAGCGTGGAAGCAGCATTTACAATATGACCTAGGGATTTGCAAAGTACATACGGATCTGAATGTTGCAGACCCGTTGACTAAAACCTCTCTCACAAGCAGAACATGATCAAACCCCAGATCTCATTGAGTCTTAATCACATGATGATGTGAACTAGTTTAATGACACTAGTAAACTCTTTGGATGTTGGTCACATGGTGATGTGACCTGTCAGTGTTAATCACATGGTGATGTGAACTAGATTATTGACTCTAGTGCAAGTGGGAGACTGTTGGAAATATGCCCTAGAGGCAATAATAAAAGTGTTATTATTATATTTCTTTATTCATGATAATAGTCTTTTATTCATGCTATAATTGTATTATCCGGAAATCATAATACACGTGTGAATACATAGACCACAATATGTCCCTAGTGAGCCTCTAGTTGACTAGCTCGTTGTGATCAACAGATAGTCATGGTTTCCTGGCTATGGACATTGGATGTCGTTGATAATGGGATCACATCATTAGGAGAATGATGTGATGGACAAGACCCAATCCTAAGCCTAGCACAAAGATCGTGTAGTTCGTATGCTAAAGCTTTTCTAATGTCAAGTATCTTTTCCTTAGGCCATGAGATTGTGCAACTCCCGGATACTGTAGGAATGCTTTGGGTGTACCAAACGTCACAACATAACTGGGTGGCTATAAAGGTGCATTACAGGTATCTCCGAAAGTGTGTGTTGGGTTGGCACGAATCGAGACTGGGATTTGTCACTCCGTGTAAACGGAGAGGTATCTCTGGGCCCACTCGGTAGGACATCATCATAATGTGCACAATGTGACCAAGGGGTTGATCACGGGATGATGTGTTACGGAACGAGTAAAGAGACTTGCCGGTAACGAGATTGAACAAGGTATCGGTATACCGATGATCGAATCTCGGGCAAGTATAATACCGCTAGACAAAGGGAATTGTATACGGGATCGATTGAGTCCTTGACATCGTGGTTCATCCGATGAGATCATCGTGGAACATGTGGGAGCCAACATGGGTATCCAGATCCCGCTGTTGGTTATTGACCGGAGAACGTCTCGGTCATGTCTACATGTCTCCCGAACCCGTAGGGTCTACACACTTAAGGTTCGATGACGCTAGGGTTATAAAGGAAGTTTGTATGTGGTTACTGAATGTTGTTCGGAGTCCCTGATGAGATCTCGGACGTCACGAGGAGTTCCGGAATGGTCCGGAGGTAAAGATTTATATATGGGAAGTCCTGTTTTGGTCGCCGGAAAAGTTTCGGGTTTTTCCGGTAACGTACCGGGACCACTGGGAGGGTCCCGGGGGTCCACCAAGTGGGGCCACCAACCTTGGAGGGCAGCATGGGCCAAGTGTGGGAGGGGACCAGCCCCAGGTGGGCTGGTGCGCCCCCCCACAGGGCCCAAGGCGCAAGGGAAGTGGGGAAGGGGGCAAACCCTAGGGCAGATGGGCCCTAAGGCCCATCCTAGGTGCGCCTCCCCCCTCTCCTCCTTCTGGCCGCACCAGATGCCATCTGGGGGTTGACGCCACCCCTGGGGAGGGAACCCTAGAGGGGGCGCAGCCCCCTCCCCTCCTCCTATAAATAGTGGGGGTTTTGGGGCTGCCCAAGACATGAGAACTTCTCCCTCTTGGCGCAGCCCTACCTCTCGTACTCCTCCTCTTCCGCGGTGCTTGGCGAAGCCCTGCTGGACTACCACGCTCCTCCACCACCACCACGCCGTTGTGCTGCTGCTGGATGGAGTCTTCCTCAACCTCTCCCTCTCTCCTTGCTGGATCAAGGCATGGGAGACGTCACCGGGCTGTACGTGTGTTGAACGCGGAGGTGCCGTCCGTTCGGCACTAGGATCTCCGGTGATTTGGATCACGACGAGTACGACTCCTTCAACCCCGTTCTCTTGAACGCTTCCGCTTAGCGATCTACAAGGGTATGTAGATGCACTCTCCTTCCCCTCGTTGCTGGTTTCTCCATAGATAGATCTTGGTGACACGTAGGAAATTTTTGAATTTCTGCTACGTTCCCCAACAAGAGGGAGGGGTGATGCAGTATAGCGACGGTAGGTATTTCCCTCGGTTATGAGACCAAGGTTATCGAACCAGTAGGAGAACCTCCTCACACCACATAAACATCACCTGCACACAAATAACAAATACTCGCAACTCGGCGTGTTAAAGGGGTTGTCAATCCTTTTCAAGCACGATGCCTCAAGATAGGCAAATAACGAGAGGTAAAAGTGGTACATAGGATAAATGGATCGCGGAACAAATAAAATGCAGCAAGGTATTTTTTGTATTTTTGGTTTAATAGATCTAAAAAAATGCAAGGGAAAACAGATCGCAAAGGCAAATATGATGAAAAGAGACCCGGGGGCCGTAGGTTTCACTAGTGGCTTCTCTCGAGAAAAATAGCAAACGGTGGGTGTCGGTGTCAAAACCGGCGGATCTCGGGTAGGGGGTCCCGAACTGTGCGTCTAGGCGGATGGTAACAGGAGACAAGGGACATGATGTTTTTACCCAGGTTCGGGCCCTCTCGATGGAGGTAAAACCCTACTCCTGCTTGATTAATATTGATGATATGGTTAGTACAAGAGTAGATCTACCACGAGATCAGAGAGGCTAAACCCTAGAAGCTAGCCTATGGTATGATTGTTGTTCGTCCTAACCCTCCGGTTTATATAGACATCGAAGAGGGCTAGGGTTACACAGAGTCGGTTACAATGGGGGGAGATCTACATATTCTTATCGCCAAGCTTGCCTTCCACGCCAAGGAAAGTCCCATCCGGACACGGGACAAAGTCTTCAATCTTGTATCTTCATAGTCCAGGAGTCCTACCAAAGGTTATAGTTCGGTTATCCGGACACCCCCTAATCCGGAACTCCTGAACCAGGCTTCAATGACGACGAGTCCGGCGTGCAGATTGTCTTCGGCATTGCAAGGCGGGTTCCTCCTCCGAATACTTCATAGAAGATTTTGAACACAAGGATAGTGTACGGCTCTACAAAATAAGTTCCACATACCACCGTAGAGAGAATAATGTTTATAAATCTAATCTGCTGACGTATTTCGCAGCGTGACATCATGCCACGGCCAAGCCTTTATTCGAATCGTTTTACTGTCCCACCTCAGCGTGTTTAGCGAGGTGGTTTCCTTGGCACGTCTTGTCAAAGCAGATATCGTGTGCCTTTATTACGAGATTCTCATCAATACGGGTGTGGGTAACCCAATCGTGCCTGTTGGTATGTCTCCTCAATCGAAGGCGAGTCCCAAATGGTCACGAGGGAGGGCTCTTGGTATTCAACCTCTTTATAAAGAGACCAAGGCTCGGCTCCTTTCTTTTAATCTCAATCAAATCCGCCTCTTACCTTGAGTTCCAACACCCAAAGCTTCAGATTCAGGCGCTTCGGACCTCCGATGATGTCCGGCTCCGACCTTCAAGGCCGGTGGATGCCTTCCTCCATTACAGAAGAAGACGTGCAAAAGTTAAGAGATGCCAGGTATCTAACCGGCAAAATCCCGCATAGGATGCCTGCTCAAGGGCAGGTTATTCCCACTCCCAAGCCTGGTGAGAGCATGGTGTTCGCATCTCACTTCCTTCGGGGGCTAGGCTTCCCGACGGACCCCTTCGTGAGAGGGCTCATGTTTTATTATGGGCTGGAATTTAACGACTTAGCTCCGGAGTCCATCCTCCATATCTCATCGTTCATTGTTGTGTGTGAGGCCTTCCTCCGTATTACTCCTCACTTCGGATTGTGGATTAAAACCTTCAAAGTAGAGCTGAAGATGATCGAGGGGCAGCACACAGAGTGCGGAGGTGCTGTTATAAGCAAGAATGTCGACGCTCCATGGCCCAAGGGCTCTTTTCAAGAGGTGTTCGGCCTATGGTAACGAGAGTGGTTTTATATCACAGCTCCCAGGGGCACCAAATGGGTGGCGCCTCCTGCCTTCCGCTCGGGTCCCCCACCACAGTTAGCATCATGGGTCAATAAAGGGCTTAACCGGGGGCCGTCCAAGGACGTGCCCTTGTTGCAGGGCCGCGTCCGAGATCTCCTAGAAAGAGATATCAATCTGGCCGTAGTAACGCAGGTTATGTTGATTCGCCGCATCCTGCCCTGCAAACGCCGTCCCCTCCGCCTGTGGGAATTCAATCCGGAAGGACCACGAGCCCTCCAACATTTTGTGGGCACGACGCCCATGGAGATGTACAAATTGTTTTTCGGATCACAAGCAATGTGTCCGGACTCGTCCGAGGACGCAGGTCTGAGCTGCAATCGCCCAGATACTCAAGTAAGTAGCCCTGTACCCGGACTCGCTATCCGTATATTTATCACAAAATTGCCCTTAAAAGAGATGTCCCTTAAACAAGAGTGGATAGCGAAAGCAAAGCTAATCAGGTGTCCGGACCCCCTCCCTGAGACCACGCCGGATCCCGTGTTAACCAGGATGCTGGAGGTTGCGCCTTTGGAAGAAGGCGAAGAGGGGAACAAGGAAGCTACCGCCTCCCCGAAGGAGGCTGTCAGGAAGGGAGGAATCGAGAATTCCTCTAACCAGGGGAAGAAGAGGACCGCCTCTGAAGACCCAGAGGCCATGGCCTCAAAGCGGGGGAAGAAATCTTTGTTAGAGGGTCTGGCACCGGGAGGTGCCTCGGTCGCATTGCGTCCCCAAGGGGATCAGCTCTCCACCGAGCCATAAGTAGAAAAAGGGGGGTTTAAAAGTGAGAGACATCCCCGTTCTATTTCTGAGGGAGATAACCAAAATTTTATCTTGTAGTTCGGATCTCAGCCCTTCTCAGCAGAGCTCATCTTCAGGGGATCTTCGTCCGGAGATGATGGAGAGCGGAACGCCTCCTCCTGCCGTACCGCCTTGCAAGGCGGGCGACCCTGAGGTGTCGTCGCGGAGGGTTTCTCCGAATCTGGCAGGGCCGGGAGGCAGTCGTATGGCCCCCCAAGGCCCTCCGTGTCCGGCCTTCGAAAAAGGCTATCGGACAAGTCCGGCACCGTCCGGTGCACGGTCAGACGAGCTGAAGGATCTGCTCGGGCGAGCGTCTATCTCAGAAGAACACCGTGCGTTGATGGCTACGGTGATTGGAAGGATTTCATCCGTGGAGAGCGGGTTGTAAGAGGCTATCAGGAGTTTACTGACAGGTTTTGAGGTACGTGAAATGATGTACCTTTTGACAGATCCTCATATATAAGATGCGCCCTGTATAGATAGTAGCCCCTGAGACTCGGTGCGTTGTCAAAAATGATGGCGCGTCGAGGATCATAATCCCACGTATAATATTGCGCCTCTCCTATGTAGGTGGCGAAGTGTCCGGTGGCTAGTCGGACTGATGAATTTGCCGAGCTAAAGCGGCAACTTGACGTGGCAGATACTGACATCGTGCTTGTCAACAAGCGGCTTGACGAGGCACAAGGTATATAATTTCTCCGAAGACACCTAGTAAGAGGAGCTTGATGCCCGTACCTTACAACATATGTGCTTGATGTAGATGGTGCTGCTGCCATGGAGAACCTTTGGGCGGAACTTGCCCGAGCCAAGGAGCAGGCCAGGAAAAGTGATGCGGCTGCATTAAAGGCGGCTGAAGAGCTGAAAGCCGAATAGGCTGCTCACTGCCAAAGCAAGAAAGAAATGGCCGAGATGGCTAAAAAGTTGAAGAATGCTGCTGACCGCTGCAAGCTTCTTGAAAAAGAAGATCGGGTGGCACAGAAGGACCTAGATAAGGTCACTACCGAGGCCAAGGATACTCGCTCTGCGATGAGAGCTATGAAGGAGGAGCTACGTCAGGCCAGAGATATCATGGCTGGAAAGCCCTATATGTTGCTGATGAAGTTCGGGGATCCTAAATATGCTCCGTTGGACTGGAAGTGGAGTGCCGCGAACACTTACCTGGACTTGGCGGCGAGTGCCGCGGACGTAGCCGAACACTTCCGCGATCAAAATGACCACGAAGTGGAAAAGCTTTTTTGGTCGTAGTTCCACAATCCAGAGCACCCACTTTCAGTATCCGATTGTTTGGCCGCATGGGAGGAGCTGAATATGTTATCCGGACTCGCCATGAATCATGTCGTGAGTCATCTGTGGCCGAAAAGGCCCGAGCCGCAGAGTTATTTTAGCTTGGTGCAGCAGTTCCTCGGTGCGGTGCCGCATATTAATGCAATGAAGAGGTCGGCGTGCATAGAGGGTGCACAGATGGCTCTTTCCCGTGTCAAGACATACTGGGCGGATATGAAGGCCAGTGCTGTTGCATCCCAAGATCCGGACGAAAGCCGAGTACCTGCCGAGCACTATTTTCAGGAAGTTCTTCAGGGCGCTCGTTTAATAGAAACGCAGTGCTCGAAGGATGTTATGTTCGAATAACCTGTATCATTGTAAAACAATGTTTCGATGGAATATAAAAGCTTTTTATACTTGTGCTTTCAAGAATTAGAATACCTCCTGTGCGGCCGTTAATGTATATGTGTATATAACCTGAAAGATGGCAGTCTTCGGCTTCAGCCCCCACGCATATAATGTGGGGGTGTTTGCAGAAGGCGCATTTTCACACTTGATCCAACGTCTTGGTCCTATAAAGGAGGTGATAGCGCAGCGAACTAGGCAACCGGACTATAATGCTTTATCACTTTCACTTAGCCATAGGAGTTTGATAGTGGGGCTACTATATAGCCCCTAGGGGCACCGCGCTCACCCGAATTTGGGGCGCGTGTGTGCCTGACCGGGAAACGGCCCTTCGTTAATGCGGAGGAATCCTAAAGATTCCGGCGGGTCATCGAGTGGTTGACTAGTCTCACGCCATATCATGATAGTCAGTTTTCGGCTTTCTCTACTGAGGTGCTCGCCTGGCCGAACCGGGGCACAATCGCTGTAGTTCTCCTAGTGCCGCCTTAGCCGATAGAGCGGAACGTAAGGCAGCAAAACACAGGAGCCAGGCAAATCCAACATTTGACCAAAGACATGATTCGGAGTTGATGCATATGAGGCTAAACTCACGACGCCGAACACTCCCTAAGGTATTCGGTCTTTATGAAAACAGGCTGAACAACGCCCTTGGTAAGAAGCCCCTGGTGTCTAGGTACGCGCAAAATTCTGACGTGGCCAAATGCCAAGACGCCGGCCTCGTCCTCGGTTATAAAAAGAAACCGGGGGATGTTATCAACAAGAGACAGCAAAAAAGGTTTACGCAGGGTCTTAATCTGAAAAGAATCCTTGGAACGGGTCCCTACTGCACGTCTGCGCCTGTGTCTTCGTTGTGCCGTATCCTGGACGGGTGTAGCACGGTGCTCATCTGTAAAAGAGAGGAACATAGTTGAAAACAATCGTGCGAAAATTTATGTTATATTAAATAAACAAAGTATAATTCGGGAAATGGGTAGGATTGAGCTTGATTGTCTCTTGTTGTATACGCGCGGAGCCCCTTGTACGGGGGTATGCGGATATTAAGCCCCTGTATGTTTACGCCGGACTCGTTGAGCCATGTCCGGGGTCTGAACGACCTGTTTAGGTTCTTTGTTTAGTGAAGCCGGTTTAGTGTGTGGCTGTCGAGGCAGCCGCACAGTCTTCCGCGCTCGAGGAACACTCGATATTTCCCTTTAATGAGATGATGCCTCGCGGACCGGGCATTTTAAGCATAAGGGATGCATAATGCGGTATTGTGTTAAAGCGGGCGAAAGCTTCGCGTCCCAGTAGTGCTTGATAGGTACTTGTAAATGGAGCGATGTGAAAGGTTAGCTTTTCGCGGCGGAAGTTGTCGGGGAAGCCGAACATAACTTCTAGCAAGAGAGAGCCCGTACAATGGGTATCTGGGCCTGGCATTACCCCTTGAAAGGAAGTGTTGCCGTGGCGAATTGTTGTTTGGTTTATCCCCATTTTGCGGACTGTGTCCTGGTATAGAAGGTTTAGATCACTGCCGCCGTCCATTTGGACTTGTGTAAAGTGGAGTCCGTCAATTATCGGATCTAATACCAAGGTAGTCCAGCCTGTGTTCTGGATACTTCTAGAGTAATCCTAATGGTCGAAGGTGATTGGTTGTAACAACCAGTGGCGGGACTCCTCTGGGACAGGCCGTATGGCGCGTATCTCTATAGGCGCCACTCTGTATTTCCCTTTTGTCAAGTGAAGTGAGTTTACTGTTTTGACTTCTTGTGGGAACTTCTTTTGTTCTCCGGTGCTCTGCTTGTGGGGTTCGTCATCGTCCTCGCTTGGTATGTCGAGCCCCTTGTGTTCGGCGTTAAGTTTGCCGGATTGCTTGAAGACCCAACAATCTCTATGGGTATGGTTTGCAGGCTTTCCGGGAGTACTATGGATTCGGCATGTTTTGTCCAAGATGTTGTTTAGGTTAGATAGCTCGTCTCTGTTATCCTTGAGGGGCAGCTTTTTCTGATTCTGCCGAGAGCTTTTGAATCCGGCGTCGACTAACACGCTCTTCAGGCTGTTTCCCTTGGTTTGGCGCTGGTCCTTGCTACGCCGTGGTTTCCCGTTTCCATCCCTGACTTCGGATGTACTTGGGTCGCTGGTGTTGCTTCTTGCCAACCAGCTATCCTCTCCTGCACAAAAGCGGGTCATGAGGCTTGTTACTGCGGCCATTGTTCTTGGCTTTTCTTGGCCGAGGTGTCTGGCGAGCCATTCGTCTCGAACGCTATGTTTGAAAAATGCTAAGGCTTCGGCGTCCGGATAGTCGACTATCTGGTTCTTTTTAGTAAGAAATCTGTTCTAGAGTTTCCGGGCTAACTCTCCAGGTTGTTGAGTTATATGACTTAGATCGTCTGCATCCGTAGGCCGGACATAGGTCCCTTGAAAATTTGCCCGAAAAGCATCCTCGAGCTTTTCCCAACTTCCGATGGTGTTTTCGGGAATGCTTTTAAGCCAATGCCGGGCTGGCCCTTTGAGCTTGAGGGGTAAGTATTTTATGGCGTGGAGGTCATCTCCTCTAGCCATGTGTATGTGGAGGATATAATCCTCAATCCAGACTCCAGGGTCTGTTGTTCCATCGTATGCCTCTATGTTTACGGGCTTGAATCCCGCTAAAAATTCATGGTCCAGCACCCCATCGGTGAAACATAGGGGGTGTGTGGCACCCCTATATTTGGGTGTGCCGTGATGTTCAGATACTTGTTGTGTTGCATTGCTTACTAGAGCTTGCTTTCTTGGCCTGTAGATAGATCTGGCTGGGCCGTCTTTTTGGTGTGAATCCTTGCGCGGATCGCGTGCCGGCTTGAGTGCGGCACCCCTTGCCGCTCTTTGTTGGCCATGGGGTTGTTTATCCGACCGGGTATCTTCTTTATTTTTTGATTGTGGGGGCTCTAAGGCCTCCTCATCAAATTCTGGCAGTAATTTCCGCTTCGGATAGCTCTTTGTGTGGCGACTGTTGCCGTACTTGTCTGCGGTGTTGAGTACTTTGCCCCATCTAATTCTGAGTGCATCTTCTGCTATTCTGAGCTTCCGCTTCTGCTTTTTCAGGCTACGCGCAGTGGCGACGAGCCTTTTGTGGAGGTTCTTCTGCTCCAGCAACTTGTCCGACGTGAGGTCGTCCGGACTATTATCTTCACCGGGGACGAGTTGTTCGGTTTGTTTACCTAAGTTGCCCTGTTCGGACAGTTGCTCGATGGCATGTTCTTCGTCCGCCGGTTCACCCTGCTCTGTGGCTCGGTCTCTGTCGAGGTGGGGTTTGGCGCGGCGCTTATGCCGCCGCTTTGATTGCTTTTCGAGGGAACGATCCCTCATTGCGTCCCTTTGTTCCTCGTCGTCGTTTCTTTTAGGTGTGTCCACCATGTATACATCGTGAGATGAGGTGGTTGTCCAGTGCCCTATAGGCGCTGATTCCTGTTCGTCTCCTGCATCATCATCCATACCGTCGATGTCTTCGGAGTCGAAGTCGAGCATGTCGGTTAAGTCATCGACAGTGGCTACAAAGTGGGTGGTGGGTGGTCTTTGAATTTCTTCGTCATCCGCTTCCCAACCTTGCTGACCATAGTCCGGCCAGGGCTCTCCTGATAAAGAGAGATACTTTAGTGAATTCGGGATGTCGCCAAAGGGCGAGTGCTGAAAGATGTTCGCGGCGGCGAACTCCATGATCGGCGCCCAATCGGGTTCGATCGGCAGGGGCGTAGGAGGTTCGGCGTCTAGATAGCAGTCTGGCGCCTTGGAGTCGCGAGCTTCGCAAAGGACAAGACTGGTGTTCGGCTCGATCACCGTAGAGATTGCAGCCACCGAGGCAGTGTCCAGCCACCCGTCCTCGATCGGCATAGTTGGCTCCGAACTAAGGGTCAGAGCGGACACTGAGGCGGCCTCCTGGGCACTGTTCGGCGGCAGAGCTACATCATGCCCATCGTGACAGTGTGGCGTGCTCGGCTGTGGCTCGAACTCGTCGAAGATCAAGTCTCCGCGTATGTCAGCCGTGTAGTTCAAACTTCCAAATCTGACCTGATGGCCAGGGGCGTAGCTTTCGATCTGCTCCAATGGCCAAGCGAATTGGCCCGCAGTGCAAAGCCGCCGAATACGAAGATCTGTCCGGGGAGAAAAGTCTCACCCTGGACCGTGTCGTTGTTGATGATCGGAGGAGCCATCGGGCCCAAAGATGACGACACAGAGGAACTCTCAATGAAAGCACCAATGTCGGTGTCAAAACCGGCGGATCTCGGGTAGGGGGTCCCGAACTGTGCGTCTAGGCGGATGGTAACAGGAGACAAGGGACACGATGTTTTTACCGAGGTTCGGGCCCTCTCGATGGAGGTAAAACCCTACTCCTGCTTGAGTAATATTGATGATATGGGTAGTACAAGAGTAGATCTACCATGAGATCAGAGAGGCTAAACCCTAGAAGCTAGCCTATGGTATGATTGTTGTTCGTCCTACGGACTAAAACCCTCCGGTTTATATAGACACCGGAGAGGGCTAGGGTTACACAGAGTCAGTTACAATGGGGGAGACCTACATATCCGTATCGCCAAGCTTGCCTTCCACGCCAAGGAAAGTCCCAGCCGGACACGGGACGAAGTCTTCAATCTTGTATTTTCATAGTCCAGGAGTCCGGCCAAAGGTTATAGTCCGGTCATCCGGACACCCCCTAATCCGGGACTCCCTCAGTGGGAAAACAATTACTGTTGGGAAATTGATAGAACTTCAAATAATCATGATGATATCCTGGCAATGATCATTACATAGGCATCACGTCCAAGATTAGTAGACCGACTCCTGCCTGCATCTACTACTATTACTCCACACATCGACCGCTATCCAGCATGCATCTAGTGTATTAAGTTCATGAGAAAATGGAGTAATGCAATAAGACGATGACATGATGTAGACGAGATCCGTTTATCTATTGCGGAGATATAGATGCCATCTTGTTATCCTTAGTAGCAACGATACATATGTGTCGGTTCCCCTTCTATCACTGGGATCAAGCACCGTAAGATCGAACCCACTACAAAGCACCACTTCCCATTGCAAGATAAATAGATCAAGTTGGCGCCCACTATGGGGCCAGCACACTGTGGTTTTGAGTTCTTGAAGGGCAGCTTCAAAGGGATCAAGGGATACGTTGTGGACCAGATGACCAAGAGTCATCGCGACAAGCTCTACATCAACGACGCGGGCTGGGGCTGAGGGAGTCCTGGATAAGGGGGTATCCGGACAGCCGGACTATATACTTTGGCGGACTGTTGGACTATGAAGATACAAGATTCAAGACTCCGTCCCGTGTCCGGATGGGACTCTCCTTTGCGTGGAAGGCAAGCTTGGTGATCCGGATAATAGATCTCCTTCTCTATAACCGACTCTGTGTAACCCTAGCCCCCTCCGGTGTCTATATAAACCGGAGGGTTTTAGTCTGTAGGACAAGACAATCATAATCATAGGCTAGCTCCTAGGGTTTAGCCTCTATGATCTCGTGGTAGATCAACTCTTGTAATACTCATATCATCAAGATCAATCAAGCAGGAAGTAGGGTATTACCTCCATCCAGAGGGCCCGAACCTGGGAAAAAATTGTATCCCCAGTCTCATGTTACCATTAGCCTTAGACGCACAGTTCGGGACCCCCTACCCGAGATCCGCCGGTTTTGACACCGACATTGGTGCTTTCATTGAGAGTTCCTCTGTGTCGTTGCTATAAGGCCTGATGGCTCCCCCAACCTTCCACAACACCGTCCTGGGTGAGACTTTTCTCCCCGGACAGATCTTCATGTTTGGTGGCTTCGCACTGCGGGCCAACTCGCTTGGCCGTCTGGAGCATATCGACAGCTATGCCCCTGGCCATCAGGTCAGGTTTGGAAACCTAAACTACACCACCGACATCCGTGGAGACTTGAACTTTGACGAATTCGGGCCCACGTCAGGAGCGCCGAACGATCACGACGTGCATGACTTAGATCTGCCGTCGGACAGTATTCGGAATATCGCGCCTGTTACGGCTCCGGACTTTGATCCAGAGTAGATCGTGCCTTCCGGGGACGGTTGGATGGACCCCACCCCGGAGGCCGCACACTCATCGGCATTGGAGCCGAACACAGACTCCGCTCCTAAGGAAGCATGTGTCTCCGGACCCCCGGACTTTTCTTCGGTCGTAGGCTCCGGACCACATGCATCCATGTCCATCGAACCCGATTGGGCTTCGGTTATGGAGTTCACCGCCGCGGATATCTTTCAGCACTCGCCCTTCGGAGACGTGCTAAATTCATTAAGGTCTCTCTCTCTGTCAGGAGATTCCTGGCCGAACTATGTCCGGCTCGAGTGGGAAGCTGGCGACAAAGAAATTCGTTACCCACCCACCACCCACTTAATAGCCATGGTCGATGATTTGACTGACGAGCTTAACTTCAACTCCGAAGACATCGACGGTATAGAAGAAGATGCTGGAGAGGAACAAGAACCACCGCCCACAGGGCGCTGGACAACCACCTCTTCATATGATATATATATGGTGGACACCCCCAAAGAAAACAATGGCGATGAGGCAATAGAAGACAACCCCTCAGGGAGGAAATCAAAGCATGGGCGTCATCGGCGCCGCTCCAAGCCCCGCCACAGCAATACCGGCACAGGAGATGAAAACAATCCGGATGCCGCCGAAGATGAGTACAATCCTGATTAGCCTGCCTTTGAACAGGCCGAACAGGAGCACGGGCAGGCCAGCCCAGAGGAACACGCAATGGACAGATACGCGGAGGATGACAACTATATGCCTCCTTCCGAAGACGAGGTGAGCCTCGGCAATGATGAATTCGGCGTACCTGAAGATCCCGTAGAGCAGGAGCGCTTCAAGCGCAGGCTCATAGCCACCGCAAGAAGCCTGAAAAAGAAGCAGCAACAGCTCCAAGCTGATCAAGACCTGCTCGCAGACAGATGGACTGAGGTCCTGGCGGCCGAGGAATACTAACTCGAGCCCCCCACCAAAGATTACCCAAAACACAAGTTGCTACCTCACCTAGATGAAGAGGTCGTAGAGCCTATATTACCAGCACAAGACGAGGCTGACCGGCCACCTCGTGGCCGGGATAAAATGGCATATCAGGCCGGATACCAGCCCGCACCCCCGCGCCGGTTCACTATGGCCCGGGGCAATACGCAGGACCTGCGAGACATATTGGAAAATAATGCAGGACAACCAAGATCGATCTACGGATCACGGGGGCGCGCCACAACTCATGACGATGATCGTCATGCCGGATACAATACTAATAAATCCGGCCGGGCTGAACATAACCGACCAGACCTAACCGGACTACGTCGCGACATAGCCCAGCACAGAGGTGCCGCACACCCCCTCTGCTTCACTGATGAAGGAATGGATCATGAATTCCTAGAAGGGTTTAAACCTGTAAACATCGAATCATACGATGGCACAACAGACCCCGCGGTGTGGATTGAAGACTTCCTTCTCCACATTCACATGGCCCGCGTTGATGACCTACACGCCATCAAGTACCTTCCCCTTAAACTCAAAGGACCAACTAGACACTGGCTGAAAAGCCTGCCGGCGAACTCCATCAGCAGTTGGGAAAATCTTGAGGATGCTTTCCTCGATAATTTCCAAGGCACTTATGTGCGACTACCGGATGCTGATGACTTAAGTCACATTACTCAACAGCCCGAAGAGTCAGCCAGGAAATCCTGGACTCAGTTCCTGACTAAAAAGAACCAAATTGTCGAATGTCCGGACGCTGAGGCCCTCGTGGCCTTTAAGCATAATATCCACGACGAGTGGCTCGCCCGACACCTCGGCCAAGAAAAACCAAAGTCCATGGCAGCCCTCACGACACTCATGACCCGCTTTTGCGCGGGCGAGGACAGCTGGCTGGCTCGTAGTAGCACCACGCCAGGAAACTTTGGCACTCCAGATGTCCGCGATAGTAACGGAAAGCCGCGGCACAATAGACATAAGCATCGAAACAATGGTGACAACATCGAAGATACGGTAGTCAATGCCCGTTTCAGCAACTCAAAATTCGGTCAGCGCAAAAAGCCATTCAAAAGAAACAATCCGGGATCGTCCAGTCTGGACCGCATACTCGACCGCTCGTGCCAGATTCATGGAACCCCGACAAACCAGCCAATCACACTAACAGAGATTGCTGGGTGTTCAAACAGGCCGGCAAGTTGAATATCGAGAACAAGGACAAGGGGCTGCACAGCGATGATGACGAGGAGCCCCGGTGCCCGAACACTGGAGGACAGAAGAAGTTTCCTCCCCAGGTGAAAATGGTGAACATGATCTATGCCACCCACATTCCCAAGCGGGAACGAAAACATGCACTGCAGGATGTCTATGCGATGGAGCCAGTCGCCCCAAAATTCAACCCATCGTCATCCTGCTCGATCACATTCGATCAAAGGGACCATCCTACCAGCATCCGTCACGGCGGTTCAGCCGCATTGGTCCTTGACCCAATCATCAACGGATTCCACGTCACGCGAGTCGTTATGGATGGTGGCAGCAGCCTGAACCTGCTTTATCAGGACACAGTGCGCAAAATGGGCATCGATCCCTCATGGATCAAACCCACCAAAACCACCTTTAAAGGTGTAATTCCAGGGGTAGAGGCCCGCTGTACGGGCTCAATAACACTGGAAGTAGTCTTCGGATCTCCGGATAACTTCTGAAGCGAGGAGTTAATCATTGATATCGTCCCTTTCCGTAGTGGCTATTATACACTACTTGGACGAACCGCGTTTGCTCGATTCAACGCGGTGCCTCACTATGCATACCTTAAGCTCAAGATGCCAGGACCTCGCGGGGTTATAACATTCAATGGAAACATAGCTCGCTCCCTCCGTACTGAAGAGCAGTGTCCCTTGCGGCAGAAGTACAAAGCAGCCTCCTTCGACAAACAGCCAATTCGGCAACGACAACCCCGAACACCGTCAAGCGAGTCCGGAGCACCCCGCAATAGGATCGTCAGGCACGCCAAGAGCTCGATTAGCAATCCAGCCTCCGCCCCAGCCCCATTCAGGCGGCATTCGTGCCACGCGTACATATTTACGCACTTAAAATACCATGGGCACGGGTGGAGGCGAGATGACTATGCGGCCTATAGTGCCGATTAGCCGTCACGAGGCCCGCATCCCCTTTTTCTTTTTCTTTTTCCTTTCTTTCAGGACCCCACGTTCGGGCAGCCCCTTCAGAGAGCCGGATCATCAGACTCACCACATGAGGGAACACCAAGGAGGAAAGAGGCTTTGCACACAAGGGAATACTGTAGGACCTTGAAGTATGTCTAGAGGGGGGGTGATTAGACTACTTGACCAATAAAAACTTAACCTTTTCCCAATTTTAGAGTTCGGCAGATTTTAGCTATTTTAGGACAAGTCAAGCAATCATCACACAATACAAGCAAGCATGCAAAGAGTGTATAGGCAGCGGAACTTAAAGCATGCAACTTGCAAGAAAGTAAAGGGAAGGGTTTGGAGGATTCAAACGCAATTGGAGACACAGATGTTTTTGGCGTGGTTCCGATAGGTGGTGCTATCATACATCCACGTTGATGGAGACTTCAACCCACGAAGGGTAACGGCTGCACGAGTCCACGGAGGGCTCCACCCACGAAGGGTCCATGAAGAAGCAACCTTGTCTATCCCACCATGGCCGTCGCCCACGAAGGACTTGC
This sequence comes from Triticum dicoccoides, assembly GCF_002162155.2. NCBI lineage: Eukaryota > Viridiplantae > Streptophyta > Magnoliopsida > Poales > Poaceae > Triticum > Triticum dicoccoides. Next base: position 118,258,936 of record NC_041387.1, on the reverse strand, counting down.
CTCACTAGCGGTAGATCTTCACGAAGTAGGCGATCTCCTTGCCCTTACAAACTCCTTGGTTCAACTCCACAATCTTGTCGGAGGCTCCCAAGTGACACCTAGCCAATCTAGGAGACACCACTCTCCAAGAAGTAACAAATGGTGCGTTGATGATGAACTCCTTGCTCTTGTGCTTCAAATGATAATCTCCCCAACACTCAACTCTCTCGCATAGGATTTGGATCTGGTGGAAAGAGGGTTTGAGTGGAAAGCAACTTGGGGAAGGCTAGATATCAAGATTCATATGGTAGGAATGGAATATCTTGGCCTCAACACATGAGTAGGTGGTTCTCTCTCAGAAATGGTAAGTTGGAAGTGTAGGTTTAGTCTGATGGCTCTCTCCACGAATGAAGAGGAGGTGGAGGGGTATATATAGCCTCCACACAAAATCTAACCATTACACACAATTTACCAAACTCGGTGGGACCGAATAGTTAAACTCGGTTGGACCGATTTAGTAAACCTAGTGACCGTTAGTGATTTTCGGTGGGACCGACATGCATCTCCGTGAGACCGATTCTGTTAGGGTTAGGGCATAACGTAATCTCGGTAAAACCAATTACACAAACTCGGTAAGACCGATTTTGGTAATAAGATTTCCAGAGAGTTGGTCAGGTAAACTCGGTGGGACCGATTTGCTCTTTTCGGTGAGATCGAAATGTTACAAAAAGGAAACAGAGAGTTTACATTGCAATCTCGGTGGGACCGATCGCTCACTTCGGTTAGACCGAAACGTTACGAAGGGAAACAGAGAGATTACAATCCCATCTCGGTGAGACTGAGATCCCTATCGGTAAGACCGATTTGCTTAGGGTTTGTGGTAGTGGCTATGACTTTTGGAATCGGTGGCACCGGATAGAAAGAATCGGTGTGACCGATTTTGGCTTTAGGTTTAGGTCATTTGTGGATGTGGGAAAGTAGTTGAGGGTTTTGGAGCATATCACTAAGCACATGAAGCGAGAGGCTCATTCAGCAACACCTCACCCCTTCTTGATAGTATTGGCTTTTCCTATAGACTCAATGTGATCTTGGATCACTAAAATGTAAAATGAAGAGCCTTGAGCTTTTGAGCTTGAGCCAATCCTTTGTCCTTAGTATTTTGAGGGATCCACTTTCATCATCCATGCCATGCCATTCATTGAGCTTTCCTGAAACAATAGTCTTGGAATAGCATTAGCTCAATGAGCTATATGTTGTTATGAATTACCAAAACCACCTAGGGATAGTTGCACTTTCAATCTCCCCCTTTTTGGTAATTGATGACAACATATAGATCAAAGCTTCGATAAATGATAATAACATTTAAATAACATCGTCGCTTTGAGAAGTATGTGATAAGCAAGAGCTCCCCCTAAATTTGTGCATAGTTTTAGATTTGCTTTGGACTGCAAATGCACAATGAATTAGGCTCATGTGTTACTCTTCCATGTCACATACATCTTGGTGGAGCGCTCAAAATAATAAACAATGAATACATGCACTCATCACCAAGCATAGTAAGTGATCACATAAGATAGATAAGATAATGTCAAGCGTGCATAAGTGTAGCTTATGATCAAACACATGATCATCAATGTCTCACAAGCATAGTATCTCAACCAAAAGCAAACACACCAAAAGCAAGAGAGAACAAAAGCAACACACTCTCTCTCTCTCGAAGCCTATGATCTATACATTTTTCTCCCCCTTTGGCAACAAGTTACCAAAAAGTCCATAGAAAATGCATAGTGCTAGATCGACTCTCAGGCTTGATCTTCTGGTGGTGGTGTCCTGATGACTCCAAGGACGAAGGCTTCAGTTGATGTAGAGGGTGCTGGAGTTGATGCTGAAGCTGGTTGCACTGGAGCTGAAGGGGCAGTAGCTGGTGCTGAAGTTGTTGCTCTAGTTTCTGTCACTGGCTCTGCAACTGACCTCTGGGCTCTGGGCACTCTAGCAAACACATTGGTGGTTGTCTTGCCCTTCCTCTCCTGCATGTCATCCTGCAGCTGCTCCACAACTGACTGAATCTCAGTTACCTTGACATCTAGATCATAGAATTTTTGTTCCATGATTCTTTCCAGGCTCTCCTGGTTTTGAGTTAGGGTGGCCAACCCCTTCTCAATCCTCAGAGACGATGCTATCAAGTAACCAAGCTGCTCATGTTTGGTTTTCAAGAAATATTCAGATGCCTCCTCTTGAGTTGGCATCTTGGCAGCCTTCTCCTTCCTTGCCTTTTCTTTCTTCTCCTGAGCTTGAACTGATGATGGATCATCTTCATTCATGACAACCTCATTGTCCTCAAAGTCTAGATAAAGTGGAAAGTGTTCCTTATCCAACTAATATTTGCCAGTTCCCATCTTTGGGTTGATCAATTCCTGAATCCGAGGTGCATATCCACAGCTCCTCTTCTGATCTGCTGCAGTCCTCTTGATAGTTTCAACTATAAGGCTCATGACTTTGAATTTTTGTGGCACATCAAATAAATGCAACATGTTGATGGCATGCCCTTTGATCATGTTATGGTCACCTGACTTCGGCAACAGAGTGTGCCTCAGAATCCAATTGATAGTAGCCAGCCCTGACAGCAGAAAGTGGACTGATCCAAAAGAGAAAGTCTCTAGGGCTTTGTCTGGGATCTCCTTGTACATGTGATCCATGGTATTGTGTCCCATCTTCTTCTTTGCATAAATGTCCAGATCATCATCATTTTCCTTTGGGGCATTGATCAGACTTGCCCATTCTTCTACAGTGGATTGGTACCTTGTACCTTCAGACATCCAAACAATTCTCCCATCTGGGTAAAAATGTGTTGTGGAGTAGAATTGCATGATAAGTTCATCATTCCAATTTGTGAGCTTTTGCCCAACAAAATCTGCAACTCCACAACCAACAAAGCTGTCTTGCACTCCAGGATAGTGTTGTTCATTCTCCTTGATGAATTTCCAATCAATCCACCTTATGTCACAAACTATGGGCTTCTTGTCCAATAAGATTGTCTCATAGAAGTCCTGCTGTTCCTTTGTATGGAACCTGTAATCAATAGCTGTTCTTATCCTTGTGGTATATGGATCTGCCATTCTCCACAGTCTCAGCCCTGAATCCTTCCTGATTTTCATGTCCTTAGCCACAGGATGGGCATCATTGTGGTCTGGTATCTTGGGCTTTAGCTTTCTTAGAACCTGTCCTTCTTCATCTTCCTCCTCAGCAACATTGGGCACTGGGGCCTTGTTCTTCTCAGCAGCTGGAATACTCCTGGTATTCCTCTTTGGTGCAGACTTGGCCTTGGGGGCAGCTTTGGGTGCTTCCTTGGGCTTAGATGTTGCAGCCCCTAATCTGATTGCATCACCCATAAGCTTAGGTGCCTTTGGTGCTGGTGCAGCAAGCTCTTCCTCTTCCATCATGGAAGGTTACCCAACAACTCTGGCCATGGTCTTCTTAACCCTTTCCTTCCTCTTCTTGCTTTCATCAGCCGGCTCTTTGGGATCAGGATTTTAGGGCAGTTGAGTTGATGCTCTGGCCTTGGGCATAGGTTGCCTTCTTGCAGGCCTTTTAATCTTCATGCCTGGCTTTATATCCTTTGCTGAGCCATATTCCTTCTTGAGCACCACTTTTTTGGAAGTAGCCTTATCTTCCTCAGCCTTGTAGTCTTCATCCTCTGAATCTGAAGTTCTTTTCCTCCTTTGCCTAGTTGCAGCCTTAGGCAAGTTGCTAGGTGTACTTCTGCTCCCTTCATCTGAAGTACTGGAGGGACTAGTGACCTCACTCATGTCCATCTGCTCTTCTGGCATGTTTTGGCTGTCACTTTGATCAGACATACTACAGAAGCTGACTGCTGACCCTGTGAAGAGTTATAGATGAGATAGAAAAGATGAGCATCACAAAATGCAGAGGTTTTTGCAAAAGAATGACTCAAAAGTTCAGTTTTAGTTTTCCACAGAAAGCATTTCGGCTCCACCGATTTTCAAACTCGGTGATACCGAAGCAGTTTTGGAACCTAATGATAAGCACATTTCATATATATAATTTTGGCACATAAACACACCATTTATTGTGATCCAACGATCCATTCTTGCTGTGAACTATGATATATTTGAATGAAAATCATATAATGAATCATTTACTAGTCATTGTGTTTCTTTTGCAGAAAAGTGCGCAAAGGCACTATAAACTCTAAGATCTGGACTAGGTGGCTAAGAGAATTAGTCAAGTGAAAAGAAGAGAAGGAAGAATGGACTTGTGTGTGATGATAAGAAGTAACCAGAGGGGCTAGCTAAAGAGGAGAGGGATCTACTTGAGCCAAAAGAAGAGAAGAGAAGGGCCAAAGTGCAATATGGGCAGATCTGATCGAGAATGGTCAAAATCCCTAGGTGGCCTTCGATCCCCTTGGGCCTGGCATCTCCATCTTCCTCACCCCACCTTCTCCACCACCAGCCGCCGCCGCAGCCAGGACGGCGTGGGGCGCGCCACTGCTCCACCGCGCCTCCACCTTCGCCGTCGCGCCACCCACCTCCAGCACCACATCACCCATCTCCATCCACCAGCACCATCATCCACCATCACCAGCGCCACCACTCCAACATCACCACTCGCGCGACCCACCAGACATTGGGGTCAGGGGGGGCCTGAATCCCCGCGTGCCTCCACCTGTTGCTGCTCTCCCTCAACCCTCCACGCTGCTACTTTCTTCCACTCCTCCTCTCTACTGCTGCTCCACCTCTTGCCGTGTCCCTCCGCTCGCTGCTCTCCTTCTCTGATATGATCATGTCTAGCTGTTGCCTTCTCCTTCTCCTACACCAAACCCTGCTGCTCTTCTTCTTCCTCTGACTGCTGGTGCTCTTCTTTACCTCTCTCTTGCTGCATCTTCTCTCAAACGCCCCTGCTGTCCCTCTGCTTCTATGAACCTTGCCTCTGCTTCTATGAACCTTGCCTCTGCTTCTTTTCTGAACCTAAACCCTTGCTGCTCCTCACTTGCTGTTGTCTTCTTCACAAAACTGAACCTACTGCAATTTCTCTCTTTGTAACTCTCTGTAATCTCTATGTATCAGAGACGTGTTAGACATTGTGCTATTCAGACTTGTGCTAGCACTTTTGTTGTTGTGTAAGAACTAGCTATATTGTCATATATATTCTGGACTTGCTGATGATTGGTGTCCAGTTTATTGTTCTTGTGAGATAAATACACATGTATGTGTGTTTGATGTGAAACAATTATATATATGTGGCCTGTTTGTCAGTTAGTGGTTTGTATAAATTCAGATTACTAGTGATTTTATTTTGTATTGAAATTACTCTCTGTGGTAGTTAGTTGTGTGATAATCTAATTTTTAGTCTTTGTATTAGCTCTGTACTTGTAATATTTGTTGTGAAATGAAGTAGTGTCATCCCTGTCCTTTATTTTGTTTCTTCTCTCTGTCATACACTTGTAAATATATGTGTTCTAGTATTGTTGTTTCCCTCTGGTCATATTTGTATGCTTGTGTTAGTGTCTACTTTCTCAAGTAAAACGATAATGCCAATAAGACTGAAGGTATAATCTGAACCTTCCTTTGTTTCTGTGTCATTTCCTTTGTTACTATCCTTGTTAGTGTTAGTTTATATTTACTCACAATCATCACCTGTATTCTGTCACCTAGCTTTAGCTGAGCATAGTTGCCGTCGCCTAGTCCCTGTGGAGAACACGACACTCGCAGTTTGGGCGTAAAACCCCCGCTATACTTTCAATTGATCACCTAAACTAATGATCTCGGTTGGACCGAGTTTCAGTTCGGTGGTACCGAGACTGCTAGGGTTTCACAGAATCCTCAAATCGGTTGCACCAATTAGTAATTCTCGGTCAGACCGAGAGTCACTAGTGCAATGGCATAAGCCAAATCGGTGAGACCGAGTTTTTCAACTCGGTGGGTCCGAGATGGTTTTGGCGGAAACCTAAACCTAAAAATTCGAATCACATCTAATCTATGAACTACTTTGGTTGGATAGAAGGGTTTCAATTGTGGCAAGAATCAATATGAAAAACAATGTGCTAGGAATCAGACGTGGATAGCACAAAGATCAAGTCCATACCCTAACTTGGTGGTGGACTTGCTACGGCGGCAACGGTGGGGACGAAATCCATTGACGGCGGCGAAGACCAGCGACAGGAGGCTGCTGGCGACGAGGAGACAATCCGGAGACCACGATGGCAGAGCGAGCTATTGCACGGGCGAAGGGTTTCGGAGAAATTTCCAAAATTTTGCCCGTGGCTATATATAGCCCGACCCTGTCGGTGTGACCGAGTGGAACAACTCGGTAGCACCGAGATGCATAACTGTGTTCAGTTACAGCAAATCGGTGAGACCGAAAAGTTCAAATCGGTTGCACCGAGATTGAAAACTTAGATCAACTTGATGATCTCGGTAGGACCGAAATGGAAGGATCGGTCAGACCGAGAATCACTAAGAGGTTTTGGAAGTTTAAGTCTATGACGAATCGGGGACTCCGAGTGCTCCTCACGCAGAGTGGTTCGAATCCGACTTGATCAAATTTTGTGACATAGCATGAATAGAGTTTGAGACGAGAAAAGCATAGATAGCTAAAGAAGGTTCTTAGGCATTCTCATCCATCCACTTGGCACAAAGAAAGGAACCAAACAATCAAAACAACAAGTGGATGTCCTTGAATGAGTAAAATATGCACCAACATGCTCACACAATAAGATGACAATTGAAATATGTAGCAAAGCATGCACAACCAATTCTAGCATCTATCAAACAATTGGCGATGACTAGGTCATCTATATATGAGTATATTGACTTAGGAGTCAAATGAGAACATTTGATCATAGGTCATACTCATCGTTTAAGCTCAAGTGGGGTTACCACTTTTACATAATGCATTAATGTGTTCACACCATTAGAGTTGCTTTGACTCAGTTCTTAGAGTTAAGCTCCCCCTAGATGTGAGATCCCCCCTTAGAGGGATGAACTAACCTTGGGTTTTGTCGATGATGACTTCATGTAGGTGTTGAAGATGTAGATGCTCAATGTTGATGTAGATCATTTGGAGCAATCCTTTGGAGTGAGTTGTACTTTCAACTTACCTACATGGGTTAGTCCCACAAGGAACAAACAAGAATATCCATAGACATAGAGTGATGCACACACAAGATAATGTCCATGAAAACATTAGGTTACCTTGTCCCTTGCCTTATCAACATGAGGGTTTGTGACTCCTTGAACTAGTGCAAGATGTGAAGGTTGATTGCACTTGTTCTTGCCAAAATGATATGAGTGAAGAATGTTGGCAGAGTCACCCTCAAGAACTCTCTAGTTCTTCTTCTTCGGGATCCACATCATCTTGAGGGAATCCTTGGAGTTGTAGTTGTAATTGATGAAGTAGAACTTGACGTAGTCTTGGGGTCCCACTTGAACGAGGCTTTAGGTGCTTCTTCAAATGCATCAATCTCTTCTTGAAGCTTGTCCTTGCCTTTGTTCTTGTGGTCTTGTGGTGGAAGATCATCTTGAGCTTGTGTCCCCTTGAATGAAGTAGGATCATACTTCTCTTGTTAAGGAACAAACTTTGTCTTGGGGTATTGATCTTCTTCCCACTCAACTCCATTGGCGCTGAACTTTCGTTCGAAACCAACACCTTGATTCTTCCGGTGCCTTCCTTGCTTGCGTACAATTTCCTCGAATTGCTTACTCTCGGCAAGGCTCTTGTAAACACCTTTATCTATAATTCCCTTCAATAAACTATTTTCTTGCTCAAGTGTAACTTGGCTAAGAGAATCATTAGTGGAATCAAGAGAACTACTAGAAGCAACAATATTGGATTTAACATTATTATTGTTACTACTAGAGGAAGTATCTTTCTTGTACTTGTTACTAGACTTGACTTGAGGCATGTAAGTAGATAAGAGTAAACGCTTGGCAATGTAAGAATAACTTTTCTTGCGGAGATCATCATTGATTGCCTTTAAGAACTCATGCTCTTTCTCAAGATTGAGCTTTTCAAAGCGTAACTTCTCATGAGCCCTTAAAAGTTCTCAATGATCTTCGAAGATAGTTTCATGAGCCAACTTAAGAGTGTTTAGTTCTTTAGTTAGAAGCTCAATTTTCTCCTTATCATTGTCATTCGTTTGATTAGCATGATTAATTGACGTTTCATCATAGTATTCATCACTAGAGTTGTCAACAAGTAAATCATCATCCACAAGCAAGTCATCTTCATCACTATTAAAATCAACATACTCGGGATGTGTTACCTTTGGACCTTTGGCCATGAAGCATCTACCAATTCCTTCATTTGGTGAATCAAATAGGTCGTAGGAGTTGGTTGACACAAGTGCTAGACCAGCAACACCTTCATCTTGAGTATATTCGGAGTCGGAGTGATAGCTTCTCTCGGAGTGTTTGTCGGAGTCGGAGCCGGAAACCCATTCACCAACATGAGCTTGATGTCTTTGTTTTGTGTAGCTCCTTGATGACTTGTCCTTCCTTTCGGAATCCCTGCTTCTCCGTGACGGTCTTCGTTCATAACGATCATCTCTACTCATCCTCGCTCTTGGTGGTGATTCTTCTCTTTTGCTCCTTCTTCTTGGAGAATCTTCTCTTCTTTTGTAGGGTGCCGTACACTCATTGGAGTAGTGTCCAGGCCTCCCACAATTGTAGCAATTGCACTCTCGACTAGAAGATCTCTTGTCATTGTACGACCTTGACTTGGAGCTTATTTCTTTGCTTCTACTCTTGTAGAATTTGTTGAAGTTCTTCACCATTAAGCTCAATTCTTCATTGAAGGTTTGTTTCTCACTTGATGATGTGGGGGCTTCACTTGAGGCTTTGTAAGCACCACTTGACTTGTTGTGAAGTTCCTCCTTATCCTTGAGTGACATCTCATGAGCAACAATCCTTCCAATGACTTCCATTGGCTTGAGATCTTTGTAATTTGGCATCATTTGGATCAATGTGCACACGGTATCATACTTTCCATCCAATGCTCTTAGGATTTTCTTGATGATGAATTTGTCGGTCATCTCTTCACTCCCTAAGCCGGCAATCTCATTTGTGATAAGAGCAAGCCTAGAGTACATTTCAGCGACACCTTCACCATCCTTCATTTTGAACTTGTCAAGCTGACTTTGGAGCACATCCAACTTGGATTCCTTGACGGACTCGGTACCTTCGTGCATATCAATCAAAGTATCCCAAATTTCCTTTGCATTCTCAAGACGGCTGATTTTGTTAAATTCTTCGGGGCACAATCCGTTGAAGATGATGTCACATGCTTGAGCGTTGTATTGCAGCATCTTCAATTCTTCCACATTAGCTTCACGGTTCGGTTCTCTCCCATCGAAGAATTCACCTTGCAAGCCAATACAGATAATTGCCCAAATGGTGGGGTTATGTCCAAGAATATGCATTTTCATCTTATGCTTCCAACTAGCAAAATTAGTACCATCAAAGTAAGAACCTCTACGGTGATAATTTCCCTCGCTAGACGCCATACTCTCCTAGGTTGTGAAACCAAGGCTATGACCACCAAAAGCTATGGAAATCAAAGCAAATGGAGACCAAGGCTCTGATACCACTTGTAAGACCTTGACGTATGTCTAGAGGGGTGGTGATTAGACTACTTGACCAATAAAAACTTAACCTTTTCCCAATTTTAGAGTTCGGCAGATTTTAGCTATTTTAGTACAAGTCAAGCAATCATCACACAATACAAGCAAGCATGCAAAGAGTGTATAGGCAGCGGAACTTAAAGCATGCAACTTGCAAGAAAGTAAAGGGAAGGGTTTGGAGGATTCAAACGCAATTGGAGACACAGATGTTTTTGGCATGGTTCCGATAGGTGGTGCTATCGTACATCCACGTTGATGGAGACTTCAACCCACGAAGGGTAACGGCTGCGTGAGTCCACGGAGGGCTCCACCCATGCAGGGTCCATGAAGAAGCAACCTTGTCTATCCCACCATGGCCGTCGCCCATGAAGGACTTGCCTCACTAGCGGTAGATCTTCACGAAGTAGGCGATCTCCTTGCCCTTACAAACTCCTTGGTTCAACTCCACAATCTTGTCGGAGGCTCCCAAGTGACACCTAGCCAATCTAGGAGACACCACTCTCCAAGAAGTAACAAATGGTGCATTGATGATGAACTCCTTGCTCTTGTGCGTCAAATGATAGTCTCCCCAACACTCAACTCTCTCTCATAGGATTTGGATCTGGTGGAAAGAGGGTTTGAGTGGAAAGCAACTTGGGGAAGGCTAGAGATCAAGATTCATATGGTAGGAATGGAATATCTTGGCCTCAACACATGAGTAGGTGGTTCTCTCTCAGAAATGGTAAGTTGGAAGTGTAGGTTTAGTCTGATGGCTATCTCCACGAATGAAGAGGAGGTGGAGGGGTATATATAGCCTCCACACAAAATCTAACCGTTACACACAATTTACCAAACTCGGTGGGACTGAATAGTTAAACTCGGTCGGACCGATTTAGTAAACCTAGTGACCGTCAGTGATTTTCGGTGGGACCGACATGCATCTCGGTGAGACCGATTCTGTTAGGGTTAGGGCATAACGTAATCTCGGTAAGACCGATTACACAAACTCGGTAAGACCGATTTTGGTAATAAGCTTTCCAGAGAGTTGGCCAGGTAAACTCGGTGGGACCGATTTCCTCTTTTCGGTGAGACCGAAATGTTACAAAAAGAAAATAGAGAGTTTACATTGCAATCTCGGTGGGACCGATCACTCACTTCGGTTAGACTGAAACGTTACGAAGGGAAACAGAGAGATTACAATCCCATCTCGGTGAGACTGAGATCCCTATCGGTAAGACCGATTTGCTTAGGGTTTGTGGCAGTGGCTATGACTTTTGGAATCGGTGGCGCCGGATAGAAAGAATCGGTGTGACCGATTTTGGCTTTAGGTTTAGGTCATTTGTGGATGTGGGAAAGTAGTTGAGGGTTTTGGAGCATATCACTAAGCACATGAAGCAAGAGGCTCATTAAGCAACACCTCATCCCTTCTTGATGGTATTGGCTTTTCCTATAGACTCAATGTGATCTTGGATCACTAAGATGTAAAATGAAGAGTCTTGAGCTTTTGAGCTTGAGCCAATCCTTTGTCCTTACTATTTTGAGGGATCCACTTTCATCATCCATGCCATGCCATTCATTGAGCTTTCCTAAAACAATAGTCTTGGAATAGCATTAGCTCAATGAGCTATATGTGGTTATGAATTACCAAAACCACCTAGGGATAGTTGCACTTTCAAATACCCAGGTGGTCTCTATTAATGATCGTTATACCTGTTTTATACACCTGCATGCAGCCTGCCCTTGGATAGGACATGTCAAATAGTCTTATTGGTTTTCTCTTAATGCATTACTTGTACACATATGCCTGGACGTATTGTCCACATAATAATGGAAAACAGTTTGCAGCGTCAGCTTCTTACTACTATCTTCATATTTTCCCCTGGAATATTTATTTAATATTGAATTCGTACACTTTGGTATGATCAGTTTGCCAGGGGCTTTTTTATTTTTTGAGCCCCATAACATGGCAAGAAATGTCTGAACACTTTCGACAGTGCGGCACCCCGAACTTATAGCATTATATGCATCAGCTCTGAATCATGTCTTGGGTCAATAGTTGGGTTTGCCCGGCTCCCTTGTTTTGGTACCTTACGTTCCGTTCCATCGGCTAAGGTAGCGCGGGGAGAACTACTGCGATTGTGTCCCGGTTCTTCCTGACGAGCACCTCAGTAGAGAAAGCCGAAAACTGACCGTCATGATGCGGCGGGAGCTGGTCGCTGTTCGAGAGGTACTAAAATCCCTAACGGTTTTCTTCCGCTTAAGGCGGGGAATCGGCCTTGTCTGATTTAGGCGTGCATAGCACCCCAGTTCATCCTTCCGAATACTAGGGAATTCGCCGAAATTTAAAATTCTAGACTTTATGGCCAAGTGAGAGTTATAAAGCCGCATAGTCCGATTGCCTTGTTCGCTGCGCTGAACACCTCCTTAAAGGACCAAAAATTTGGATAAAGAGTGTTTGGGTTTTCCACGAACGCCCCAGTACAAGTTACACGGGGGCAGAAGCCGACGACTGGCCTACTTTCAGATTTTGATAAACGGCCGTAGAGAAGGTAATATTTGAAATCAAACAAAGCGTTATATAGCGCAAACAAACTCGTTCTCATATTACAAAGACGACATGAGTAAATTCACTCAAAGATTATGTTCTTGGCACACTCATTGGCCACAAGGCGATCCCCTTTCATAACGCAATCATAATATTTTTCGGGGTAGCGATGCTCCTTACCCTCCGGGGGTCCATCCTTCATGAGCTTCTCAGCATCCAATTTGGCCCAGTGCATCTTCGCGCGGGCAAAGGCCTGACCGGCACCCTCACTGCAGACGGACTGCTTGATAAGCTCTACCCGTGGACATGCATGCACCATCCGCTTTATCAGGCCAAAGTAGCTGTCAGGCAGGGTCTCACCAGGCCACATCCGGACTATGAGGTCCTTCATGGCAAGTTCAGCCGCATTGTGGAGTTCGACCAATTGCTTCAGTTGGTCACTTAGAGGCATCGGGTGTTTGGCTCCAGTGTACTAGGACCAGAACAGCTTCTCCGTTGAGCTCCCTTCTTCGGCACGATAGAACTCCGCAGCATCCGAAATACTGCATGTCAGGTCTGCGAATGCCCCTGGAGAGCTCCGAATTCGTGTAAGTAAAAGAAATGTCTCCTCCACATGCTTGCTCTGCATAAAGAATGCCTTACCCGCTGCTATTTTCCTGGCCGCCTGGATTTCTTGGAGGGCCTTTTGGGCTTTGACCTTAGCATCTATCGCGCTCTGGAGGGCCTTCGCAAGCTCAGACTCCTGCGTCTTGAAGTCACGCTCCAAGGATTCGAATTTCTTGCCGAAATCCTCGAGCTCTTGCTGTACCTCTCCCACCCGAGCATCTTGCTTTTCACGCTCGGTGCACTCCGTGGCTGCCTTGGCTTCGGCCGCGGACAGCGCTCTCTTCAGGGCCGCTACTTTGGTCGTGGTCCCTGTTAAAAATCACGATGCTTTTTGTTAGCATCACCAATTTTTCTCCTCTATATGACACACAGACGGGGTTTCACTTACCTTTGTTCTCCTCAAGCTGCCTCTTCACGAGGCCGAGCTCTTCTTCGGCCCGCCCTAGGTCGCGCTTGAGTCCGGCAACCTCAGCTGTGCACACAGCGGCGGTCAGCAGCAATGCCTGCTTGTTAACATAGACAAGTACTATCAGATTCCTGCGGGTTTTTAGTAGACCCTCTGCTTGGCTTTTCTTTCCGAACACCAAACAGAGCATCAGGGGCTACTGTCTATCGGGTGATATTTCCTCACACTTTTTCATTACTTACCTCAAAGCCTGTTAGTAGGCTGGTGCAGGCTTCGGTCAATCCGCTCTTGGCGAACCGAACCTTCTCAATCACGGTACTCATAAGAGTACGGTGCTCATCATCGATGGAAGTGCCTCGAAGCACTTCCAACAAATTATCCGATGCCTCCGGCTGAGCGGAGGTCATCGGCACGGCCGGCTCGCCCTCCTTCGCGAGGGGCTGCCTACTCGAATCTGGAACCTTTGGAGGCTCCGACGCAGTAACTAGCTGGGAGCCAGACTTGCTGTGGTTCCCATCAGCATAATCCATGGGGGTCTTACCCCCCATGTGCCCGACGTCTGGGATTTTGCCTTGGGGCATCTCCGGAACCGTCGCCTCCTGCTCTAGTATCCTTCGGGACAACACCTCGGTGTCATCCGCATGGAGTGGGGAGGTGGCCGTCGGGAGTGAATTCATCTCCGACTCGCCCAAAGACTCCTCCGAAGAGGACACCCCGAGATTAGACCCGGCCGGACTGCATGTACGTGTTCAGCTATTACAAACCATAAGGTCAAAGTCGCACGAAAAAGTATTACAGAATGCGGATACTTACGACCTCGCCCGGGGCTTGCCCCTGGGCAGCCACTCCTCATCGCTGTAAGCGGCGGTAGTGGAGTGAACTAGAAGGGACACCTTTCCCTTCTTCGGCGTCCCAGCCTCCCCTGACGGGGCGGCCTTCCTTTTCTTCTCCTCCCCAGTGTGGGGAGGAGGCATGTCCTCATGTTTCCCCCCGTCTCCGTGGGGGGAATCTTCCTCGTCATCCTCGGATGTCGAGTCTATCACGGCCCTGCGCCGCAGACCTTTTCTGGTCCCCGCGGCCGCCTTCTTGGTCCCTCCGCCCCCCTCGGTTGGGGCGGCCTTCATCTTTCTCTCCTCCCCTTCGTGGGAGGAGTGCGCCTCGTCGTCTTCTGGCGAGGCGTCTGGTGCGGTCTCGTGTCGAAGACCCTTCCGGGTCCCCGTGGCCTTCTCTTCGGCCTTTTTCTCCAGCACCTTATAAGGCGTCAGAACCAGCATCTCCGTCAGGAGTGCGTCTACTGGATCCTCAGGCAGCGGAGCCGGACAATCAATCCGCTCTGCCATCTCCACCCAATCCTGTTTGGTCAGCATGGTGGCTTAAAAATCCTCCTACGAATATACTGGGAAAGGAACATATTATGATAGTCAGAGGACTTACCAGATTGGCGAGGCGCTTTGCGCTGAGTCCACAGTCCTCGGAAAGGGGAGGAGGAACTTCGCCGGTCTTGAACAGCACTTTCCAGACTTCTTTATGCGTCGTGTCGAAGAGCTCCAGCAGCGTCTGGTGTTTGGCTGGATCGAACTCCCACATACCGAATGCCCGTCTTTGACACGGGAGAATCCGGCGGATGAGCATGACCTGGACCATGTTGACAAGCTTGATCTTCTTGTCCCTCATACTCTTGATGTAGGTCTCGAGTCCGGTCAGCTCTGTGGGTTCACCCCAGGCCAGGCCCTTCTTCTCCCAAGAAGTGAGCTGCATGGGGATTCCAGATCTGAATTTGGGGGCCGCCACCCAGTTGGTGTCGCGCGGCTCGGTGATGTAGAACCACCCTGATTGCCACCCTTTCACGGTCTCCACAAAGGAGCCGTCAAGCCATGTGACATTGGGCCTTCTGCCCACCATGGCACCTCCGCACTCTGCCTGTTGGCCGCTCATGATCTTCGGCTTCACGCAGAAGATTTGCAGCCACAAGCCGAAGTGGGGCTTGATGCGAAGGAAGGCCTCGCACACGACAATGAACGCCGAGATGTTGAGGACGAAATTTGGGGCTAGATCGTGAAAATCTAGCCCGTAGTAATACATGAGCCAGTGGATGAACGGGTGGAGTGGAAATCCTAGTCCGCGGCCGAAAATAGGGAGAAATACTACTCTCTCTCGAGACTTTGGGGTGGGGGTGATCTGTCCCTCGGTCGGAAGCCTGTGCGTGATGTTTTCGGCCAGGTATCCGGTCGCCCGAAGCTTGGTAATGTCCCCCTCTGTGATAGAGGAGGCCATCCACTTGCCTCCCGCTCCGGACATGCTATGGTCCTATGGAGAAGGTGAGAACTTGGGCGCTGGGGCTCGAGAATGCGAGAACGGATGAGCAAAGGAGGAAGAAGGCGTGGGTGAAAACGGGAGATCCTTATCCCTTTATAAAGACGATGCAGAATATGCGCCTCGCCACTTGCCTCTCGAAATCACTCATTTTTCAAGCGCCAAGATTGATGGCGCGGTTGGGTTACCCATGCCCGTATTAATGAGAATCCTGCGATAAGGGGACATGATCTCTGCTTTGACAAGATGTGCCCAAGAAACCGCCTCGCGATGTGTGCGGGAGCTGGTTGTGAAAAAGGTTCGAATAATGACCGGACCATGGCGTGCTGTCACACTGTGAAGAGTTGTCAGCCGTTTGGATTTGTGAAATACTGTTCTCTCTACGGTGGTATGTGGAATTTTGTCTTACAGAGCCGGACACAATTTTAAGTGTTCGAAGATTACTTTGGAGTATTCGGAGATGGAACCTGCCTTGCAATGCCGAAGACAATCTACGCGCCGGACTCATCGTCATTGAAGCCTGGTTCAGGGGCTACTAAGGGAGTCCTGGATAAGGGGGTATCCGGACAGCCGGACTATATACTTTGGCCGGACTGTTGGACTATGAAGATACAAGATTGAAGACTCCGTCCCGTGTCCGGATGGGACTCTCCTTTGCATGGAAGGCAAGCTTGGCGATCCGGATAATAGATCTCCTTCTGTGTAACCCTAGCCCCCTCAAGTGTCTATATAAACCGGAGGGTTTTAGTCCGTAGGACAAGACAATCATAATCATAGGCTAGCTCCTAGGGTTTAGCCTCTATGATCTCGTGGTAGATCAACTCTTGTAATACTCATACCATCAAGACCAATCAAGCAGGAAGTAGGGTATTACCTCCATCTAGAGGGCCTGAACCTGGGTAAACATCATGTCCCCAGTCTCCTGTTACCATTAGCCTTAGACGCACAGTTCGGGACCCCCTACCCGAGATCCGCGGGTTTTGACACCGACAGGGGCCCCGAGGCCGGCTCAATTGAGTATGGGTACCGGGTCCCTTTCGGCGGAATCCACGTCTTCATTGGCAAGATTGGAGAACTGGGCCCTCAGCCGAACATCTGCACCGACACCTTCGAGACGGCTCAGCGTGCACGACCCGCCCGAGTTCAGCCTGCTGTGAAGCGTGCATTCGTCGGATTCATCCATGGGGCAGAATTTGAGGATAGATCTGTGTCTGGCGGTGAGACGGCCATCTATTCTAATGGTGAGTCATCCATGGGCGAGACTATTCATTGTATCAACTACAAGATGACGGGCTTGGGGGCTGCTCTGATGGCAACAGTATTCCGGACCCCTATGAGCCGCCCAACAGGGTTGCGATTTTCATGGCCGGTACACAGCCTGCACAGAATTCTTCGACTACGGCCACAATGGTCTCTGGGTTAGCAATGGCGATGGCAGCTGGGGCAGGAGGCCCGGGGCGCCCGCTGGCTCAGGTTTTGATTGATTTGCTGGATAATCTGACAACCTAGTTAACAACGGAGGTTAACCTAGCAAATTAAGTTCAGCATAACGCAGAAGTTGCAAAATTGCGTGACGAGATAGCGCAAGCCAAGGAATACCTGACGGCGGAGAATTCTAGGATGACTGCAGAGCAAGCTGTTTTGGATGCTCAGGCACAACGGATCCAGGCTAATTCCTTCCTACTCTCGTTGGATCAGAGCTCTTCAAACGAAATCATGAGAAGAAGGCACCAGAGTCATCTGCCGCCGGTTTACGAGCCGAGGAATCTCTTCAACACACCTGGTGCAGGGACCAGTGACCCGCTAGGGGTAAATCGGGTGGTAGCTGTGCCTGGGATTGGAGCGCCGGCTCAACCACGCACGACGGATCTGCCCCATCCGAATAATACCCCACCACAATATGTGCTGCCGCCACTGGGTCATTATTCCAACCCTTTGGATAATATGATCGCTGCAGCGACACGATTGGCGGCTCTCCCCATTGAAGATGATTCACCAGTTGTGGTTGAAACGCGGAGGGCTAGAGAGCTTCTTCAAACAACATTGGTGTAGCAGGAGGCATATTCTTACAGTTGAGAGAGGATTCACTCGACCCCTCGCCCAAGTCGGAGTTATAGCAGACACATAGACTCACCGGCCGTTTCAAGCAATGACAGGCGTCGTAACCAGCCGCATGGGCATGACCCAGCGTGTGATGGTGCTCAGGATTTGGTGGACCAGGGCAGGGCACATTGAGGGAGTCCTGGATTAGGGGGTCCTCGGACAGCCGGACTATATGCTTATGCCGAACTATTGGACTATGAAGATACAAGTTCGAAGACTTCGTCTCGTGTTCGGATGGGACTCTCCTTTGCGTGGAAGGCAAGCTTCACGATTCGGATGTATAGATCTCCTTCTCTGTAACCGACTTTGTGTAACCCTAGCCCCCTCCAGTGTTTATATAAACCGGAGGGTTTAGCCTGTAGGACAAGAAAAATCATAATCATAGGCTAGCTCCTATGGTTTAGCCTCTACAATCTCGTGGTAGATCAACTCTTGTAATACTCATATCATCAAGATCAGTCAAGCAAGAAGTAGGGTATTACCTCAATTGAGAGGGGCCAAACCTGGGTAAACATCGTGTCCCCCTCCTCCTATTACCATTAGCCTTAGATGCACAGTTCGGGACCCCCTACCCGAGATCCGCCGGTTTTGACACCGACATTGGTGCTTTCATTGAGAGTTCGACTGTGTCGTTGTCATAAGGCTTGATGGCTCCTTCAATCATCAGCAGCGACGCGGTCCAGGGTGAGGTTTTCCTCCCCGGACAGATGTTCATATTCGATGGCTTCGTACTGCGGGCCAACTCACTTGGCCATCTGGAGAAGATCAACAGCTACGCCCCTGGCCATCAGGTCAGGTTTGGAAACTTGAACTACACAGCCGACATCAGCGGAGACTTGATCTTTGACGGATTTGAGCCCACGTCAGGAGCGACGAATAGTCACGACGGGCATGACTTAGATCTGCCATCGGACAATGTTCGGGATATCGCACCTATGGCTGCCCCGGCCTTCGAGCTGGAGCAGTTCACGCAATCCAAGGATGGGTGGATGGACCCCGTCACGGGGGCCGCACATTCACCGGCAATGGAGCCAAACACAGACTTCACCTCCAAAGAGATCTGTGTCATCGGGCCTTCAAACTCGTCTTCGATCGTAGGTTCCGAACCGCGTGTGTCCGTGCCTATCAAATCTAATTGGGCACCGATCATGGAGTTCACCGCCGCGGATATCTTTCAGCACTCACCCCTGGGCGATGTGCTAAATTCATTGAGGTATCTCTCTCTATCAAGAGACTCTTGGCCAAACTATGTCCGGCTTGAGTGGGAAGCGGACAACGAAATTCTTTCCCCACCCACCACCCATTTAGTAGTCGCTGTCGACGACTTAACCGACATGCTCTACTTTGACTCCGAAGACATCGACGGTATGGACGATGATGCCGGAGAAGAACAGGAACCACCACATCATATGATATATATATATATATGGTGGATACACCTAAAGAAAGCATTGGCGATGAGGCAACGGAGGATAAGCCCCTCGAGAAGCAATCTAAGCATCGGCGTCATCGGCGCCGCTCTAACCCCCGCCATAGCAAAAATAGCGATACCGGCACAAGAGACGATGATGCCAAAGATGAAAACAACCCTGCCCAGCCAAGCACTGAACAAGCCGGACAGGAGGATGGGCAAGCTAGCCCGGATGAACTGGCAACAGATGGAGACTTGGAGGACGACAATTATATGCCTCTCTCTGAAGATGAGGTGACCCTCGGCGACAAAGAATTTGTCGTGCCTGAGGATCCCGTCGAGCAGGAGTGCTTCAAGCACCGGCTTATAGCCACTGCAAAAAGCCTGAAGAAAAAGCACCAGCAGCTTCAAGCTGATCAAGATCTGCTAACAGATAGATGGACTGAGGTCCTGGCAGCAGAGGTATACGGATTCGAGCGCCCAACCAAAAGTTACCCAAAGCGCAAGTTGCTACCTCAATTCGAGGAGGAGGCGCTAGAGCCTACACTACCAGCGCAGGACGAGGCGGACCGGCCACCTCGCGGACGAGACAAAGCGGCGTATCATCCCGAACAACCGCCCGCGCCCCAGCGCCAATCAAACAAAAATACTAAGGCCCGGGGCTACACGCATGACCTGCGAGATGTACTGGAAAACAAAGCAGGACAGTCAAGATTGATCTACGGATCACGGGGGCGTGCCACAACCCGTGAGGATGACCGTCACGCCGGATACACTAGAAACAAATCCGGCCAGGCCGAATACAATAGACTAGACTCATTCGAACTGCGTCGTGATGTAGCCCGGCATAGAGGCGCCACACACCCCCTATGCTTCACTAATGAAGTAATGGATCATGAATTTCCAAAAGGGTTTAAACCTGTAAACATTGAATCATATGATGGTACAGTAGACCCCACGGTATGGATTGAAGATTTCCTTCTCCATATTCACATGGCCCACGGCGACAATCTACATGGCATCAAGTACCTCCCACTTAAGCTAAAAGGACCGGCTCGGCCTTGGCTGAATAGCTTGCTGGCAAACTCCATTGGCAGCTGGGAGAACCTGGAGGACGCATTCCTTGACAACTTCCAGGGCACTTACATGCGACCACCGGACGCTGATGACTTAAGTCACATAACCCAACAACCCGAAGAGTTAGCCAGGAAATTCTAGACTCGTTTCCTAACTAAAAAGAACCAAATCGCCAACTGTCCGGATGCCGAAGCCCTAGAAGCCTTTAAGCATAACATCTGTGACGAGTGGCTCGCCCAACACCTCGGCCAAGAGAAGCCGAAGTCCATGGAAGCCCTCACGGCACTCATGACTCGCTTTTGTGCGGGCGAGGATAGCTGGCTGGCTCGTAGTAACACCACGCCAAGAAATCCTGGCACTTCAGATGCCCAAGATAGCAACGGCAAGCCATGATGCAACAGACATAAGCGTCAGAACAATGGCGACAATGCCAAAGACATGGCAGTCAATGCCGGATTTAGTGGCTCCAAGTCCGGTCAGCGGAAAAAGCCATTTAAAAGAAACAATCCGGGTCCGTCTAGTCTGGACCGCATACTCGATCACTCATGTCAAATTCACGGCACCCCTGATAAACCAGCCAACCACACCAACAGAGAATGCTGGGTGTTCAAACAGGCCGGCAAGTTGAATGCCGAAAACAAGGAAAAGGGGTTACATAGCAATGATGACGAGGAGCCCCGAACGCCAAACACAGGAGGACAGAAGAAATTTCCTCCCCAAGTGAAAACAGTAAACATGATATACGCCACCCACATCCCCAAGCAGGAACGGAAGCGTTCACTAAGGGACGTCTATGCGATGGACCCAGTCGTCCCAAAGTTCAACCCATGGTCGTCTTGTCCAATCACCTTTGATCGCAGGGACCATCCTACCAGTATCCGTCATGGCGGTTCAGCCGCATTGGTCCTCGACCCCATCATTGACGGATTCCACCTCACGCGAGTACTTATGGACGTGGCAGTAGCCTGAACCTGCTATATCAGGATACAGTGCGCAAAATGGGCATCGATCCCTCAAGGATCAAACCCACGAAAATCACCTTTAAAGGTGTAATTCCAGGTGTAGAGGCCTGTTGTACGGGCTCAATAACACTGGAAGTAGTCTTCGGATCTCCAGACAACTTCCAAAGTGAGGAGTTAATCTTCGATATCGTATCCTTCTGCAGTGGCTATCATGCACTACTAGGAGGAACCGCATTTGCTCGATTCAATGCGGTACCATACTACGCATACCTCAAGATCAAGATGCCAGGACCTTGTGGGGTTATAACAGTCAATGGAAACACAGAACGCTCGCTCCGTACGGAGGAGCACACTGCGACCCTCGCAGTAGAAGTACAAAGCAGCCTTCTTAGGCAGACCGCCAACGCGATGATAAAGCCCCCGGACACCATCAAGCGAGTCTGGAGTACTCTACAACTGGATCGTCCGGCACGTCCAGAGCTCGACTAACAATTCGGCCTCCGTCCCAATCCCAGTCAAGCGGTGAAATTTGCGCCGCACGTACATAATTACGCACTCAAGATACCATGGGCATAGGCAGAGGCACGGCTACGACGCGGTCCACAATGCGGCTCAACCTCCCTAGGACCCGTATACCTTCATCATTTTCTTTCTTTCAGGACCCTACTTTCGGGAAGCCTTTTCAGATAGCCTGATTATCGAACTCATCACGGGAAGGAACAACCAGGGAGGCAAGAGGCTTAGACGTACAAGGGAATACCCAAGTGTTCTCTGATAATGATTGTTATACCTGTTTTACATACCCACGCGCAGCCTGCTCTTGGTTAGGACATGTCAAATAGTCCTATTCTTGCTTATCGCCTCACTTGTATACATACGCTTTGACATATGATTTAAATAACAATGGAAAAAACATACAACGTCAGCTTGTTATTATATTTTGTTTATCTTTTTCCTTGACTGTTTATATACTATAAAATTGCACCCGTACACTTTGGTACGTTCAGTTCGCCAGGGGCTTCAATGTACCCCATAACACGACAAGAAAAGTCTGAACACTGCCGACAGTGCGGCACCCCGAACTTATAGCATTATATGCATCAGCTCTGAATCATGTCTTGGGTCAATAGTTGGGTTTGCCCGGCTCCCTTGTTTTGGTGCCTTACGTTCCGTTATATCGGCTAAGGCAGCGCAGGGAGAACTACTGCGATTGTGTCCCGGTTCTTCCGGACTAGCACCTCAGTAGAGAAAGCCAAAAACTGACTGTCATGATGCGGCAAGAGTTGGTCGCTGTTCGAGAGGTCTCAAATCCTCAAAGATTGTTTCCGCTTCTGGCGAGGAATCGGCCTTGTCCGATTTAGGCGTGTATAGGCCCCAAGTCCGGCCTTCTGAATACTAGGGGCTTCGCCAAAATTTAAAATTGTAGACTTCTATGGCTAAGTGAGAGTGATAAAGCTGTATAGTCCGATTGCCTTGTTCGCTGCACTAAACACCTCCTTAAAAGGACCAAAAATTTCGATAAAGAGTGTTTAGGTTTATCCCGAACACCCCAGTACTAGTTACATGGGGGCAGAAGCCGACGACTTGGCAACTTTCAGATTTTTATAAACGGCCGCACAGAAGGTAATATTTTAAATCAACAAGCGTTATATAGCGCACGCGAACTCATTTTCATATTACAGGATGACATGAGTACATTCATTCAAATATTACATCCTTGGCACATTCATCTGCCACAAGGCGGGCGCCTTTCATAACACCGTCATAGTACTTCTCGGGGTAGCGGTGCGCCCTGCCCTCCAACGGTCCCTCCGTCACCAGCTTCTCGGCATCCATCTTCGCCCAGTGCACTTTCGCGCGGGCGAAGGCCCGGCGGGCACCCTCAATGCAGACGGACCGCTTAACAACTTCAAACCGCGGACAGGCATTTACCATCCGCTTTACAAGCCCGAAGTAGCTGTTGGGCAGGGGCTCGCCATTCCACAGCCGGACTATGAGGTCCTTCATGGCCAGTTCAGCCGCCTTGTGCAGTTCGACCAATTGCTTTAGCTGGTGACTCAAGGGCATCGGATGTTCGGTCCTAGTATATTGAAACCAGAACAACCTCTCCGTCGAGCTCCCTTCTTTGGCACGGTAGAACTCCGCGGCATCCGATATGCTGCGTGGCATATCTGCGAACGCTCCTGGAGAGCTCCGAATTTTGGTAAGTAAAAGGAAAGTCTCCTTTACATGCTTGCTTTGCATAATGAATGCCTTACCCGCCGCTATCTTCTTGGCCACCTGAATCTCTTGGAGTGCCGTTTGGGCTTCGGCCTTGGCATCTCGTGTGCTCTGAAGGACCTTCGCAAGCTCGGACTCTTGCGTCTTGGAGTCACGCTCCAAGGACTCGAATTTTTTGACGAAGTCCTGGAGCTCTTGCTGGACCTCATTAACCCGAGCCTCCTGTTTCTCACGCTCGGTGCGCTCCTTGGCCGCCTTGTCTTGGTCCTCGGACAGTGCTTTCTTAAGGGCCGCCACTTCAGTCGTGGCCCCTGTTAAAATTCATGATGCTTCTGTCAGCATTAGCGATGTTTTCTTTATATGACACACGAACGGGGTATCGCTTACCTTTGTTCTCCTCGAGCTGCCTCTTTACGAGGTCGAACTCTTCCTCGGCCCACCCTAGGTCCCGCTTCAGTCCGGAGACCTCCGCAGTGCGGGCGACAGCGGCCAGCAGCGATGCGTGCTTATTCACATAGGCATTTTCTGTTAGACTCCTGCGGATACTAAGTTGACCCTCTGTTTGGCTTTTCTTTCCGAACACCAAACAGAGTATCAGGGGCTACTGTCTATAATGTGATATTTTCTTACACTTTTGTTACTTACGTCAAAGCCTGTTAGGAGGCTGGCGTAGGCTTCGATCAATCCACTTTTGGTGGACCGAACCTTCTCAATCACCGTACTCATAAGAGTACGGTGCTCTTCGTCAATGGAAGGCCGTGAAGCACTTCCTGCAAATTTTCTGATGCCTCTGGGTGGACAGAGGTCATCGGCACAGGCGGCTCGCCCTCCTTAGCGAGGGGCTGCCTACCTGAATCCGGAACCATTGGAGGTTCCGGCATAGTATCCGGCTGGGGGCCAAACTTGCTGCGGCCCCCGTCAGCAGAACCCATAGGGGTCTTTCCCCCCATGTGCCCGACGTCTGGGATTTTGTGTTGGGGCGTCTCCAGAACCATCGCCCCCCATTCCGGTATCCTCTGGGGCAGCACCTCGGTGTCGTCCGCGGGCCGGGGGGAGGTGGCTGTCGGGAGTGAATAGTTATTCATCTCCGATTGACTCAAAGACCCATCCGAATAGGATACCTCGATGTGCGACTTGGCCAGACTGCATATGCGTGTTTGGCATCATAAGAAGCAATGAAGCTAAATGCACTGCAAGTACTATGGAGTACGGATACTTACGACTTCGCCAGGGGCTTGTTCCTGGGCAGCCACTCCTCGTCGTTGTAGGTGGTCGTGGTGGATTGGTCCGGATGGGATTTCTTTCCCTTCTTAGGCGTCCTGGCCTCCCCCTGTGGGGCGGCTTTTCTCTTCTCCCCCCTTCTTCTTCCTCCCTGTCTTCATGGGAGGAGTGCACCTCGGTGTCCTCGAACAACGAGTCCGATACGACCATGCGTCGGAGACCTTTCCTGGTCCCCACGGCCGTCTTCTTGGCCTTCTTCTCTGGCACCTCATAGGGCGCCGGAAACAACATCCTCGTTAGAAGCTCCGATTCCGGATCTTCTGGTAACGGAGTCGGGCAGTCGATCCGCTCCACCACTGCTACCCAATCCTGCAGAAACAACGTAAAAGGCTTAGTATCCTCCTCCAGATGTGCTGATGAAAAGGGCGTCCTGCGAAACATATAAACTTACCGGATTGGCAGGGTGCTTGATGCTGAGTCCGTGATCTTCGGTTATGGGTGGTGGTACCTCATTGGTCTTGAACAACAATTTCCAAATGTCTTCGTGCATTGTGCCGAAGAGTTCTCATAGTGTCTGGTGTTCGGCTGGGTCGAACTCCCACAGATTGCAAACCCGTCGTTGGCACGGAAGGATCCGGCATAAGAGCATAACCTGTACTATGTTGACGAGCTTGATCTTCTTGCTTATCATGTTCCAGACACAGTTCTGAAGTCCGGACAGCTCTGCTGCGGACCCCCCAGTCTAAGCCCTTCTCTTTCGGGGGCCGCTGCCCAGTTGGCGTTGCGCGGCTCGGTGATGTAGAACCACCCCGATTACCACCCCTTTACGGTCTCCACGAAGGAGCCCTCGGGCCAAGCGACGTTGCGCATCTTGCCCACCATGGCGCCCCGCACTTCGCTTGCTGGCCAACCACCACCTTTGGCTTCACGTTGAAGGTCTTCAGCCATAGGCCGAAGTGGGGAGGGATACGGAGGAAGGCCTCACACACGATGATGAATGCCGAGATGTTGAGGATGAAGTTGGGGGCCAGGTCATGAAAATCGAGCCCGTAGTAAAACATAAGCCCACGGACGAATGGGTGGAGGGAAAATCCCAGTCTGCGGACGAAATGAGAGAGGAACACTACTCTTTCCCAAGGTTTCAGAGTGGGGATAATCTGCCCCTTGGCCGGAAGTCTGTGCGCGATGTTTGCGGCCAGGTATCCGGCCTCCCGTAGCTTCGTTATGTCCTCCGCCGTGATGGAAGAGGCCATCCACTTGCCTCCTGCTCCGGACATGCTTGAATGACTCTGCGGAGAAAGTGAGGGCTTGGGCGCTAGAGCTCGAGCGTGCGAGAATGAATGAGCAGAGGAAGAAGAAGGCGTGGGTGAAAGAGGGGAATCCTTATCTCTTTATAAAGGCAGTAGAAACTGTGCGCCTCCCCACTTGCCCGATAAACTCGCTTATTTCCCAAGCGCCGCATCGATGGCGCGGTTGGGTTACCCACACCCGTATTGATGAGAATCTCGTGATAAGGGGACACGATCTCTACTTTGACAAGACGTGCCAATAAAACCGCCTCGCAATACGTGAAGTAGCAGGCTAGGAGAAAACGGTTTGTATAATGACCGGGCCGTGGCGTGATGTCATGCTATGAAAAGTTGTTAGCAGATTATATTTGTGGAATATTGTTCTCTCTATGGTGGTAAGTGGAAATTATTTTGCAGAGCCGGACACGATCCTCATATTCAAGATCTTCTATGAAGTATTCGGAGATGGAACCCACCTTGCAATGCCGAAGACAATATGTGCGCCGGACTCATCGTCATTGAAGCCTGGTTCAAGGGCTACTGAGGGAGTCCTGGATTAGGGGGTCCTTGGACAGCCGGACTGTATGCTTATGCCGGACTATTGGACTATGAAAATACAAGATCGAATACTTCATCTCGTGTCCGGATGGGACTCTCCTTTGCGTGGAAGGCAAGCTTGGCGATTCGGATGTATAGATCTCCTTCTCTGTAACCGACTCTGTGTAACCCTGGCCCCCTCCAGTGTCTATATAAACCAGAGGGTTTAGTCCGTAGGACAAGAACAATCATAATCATAGGCTAGCTCCTAGGGTTTAGCCTCTACGATCTCGTGGTAGATCAACTCTTGTAATACTCATATCATCAAGATCAATCAAGCAGGAAGTAGGGTATTACCTCCATCGAGAGGGCCCGAACCTGGGTAAACATCGTGTTCCCCGCCTCCTGTTACCATTAGCCTTAGACGCACAGTTCGGGACCCCCTACCCGAGATCCCACCAGTTTTGACACCAACACACGTCGAGAAGCTGAGCTGGCGGCTCAGCAGGCGGCTCATCAACATCTTCTGGCTTATCCGACGACTTCGGTGGAGGCGGGCGTGACCTCTAGAACCACAAGTGTACCATGTTTAGTGCCGGCTCTGCGTAATGAGCGTCTGCCTAAGAATTTCAAAGGACCTCGTAAGGTGCCTTACTACACAGCCGACTTACCCCCTGAGGTGTGGATTAAGAGTTACGAGATGGCCATGGAATTGTTGGAGGTCAGCGATGCTGTGTGTGCCAAGTACTTCACCATGATGCTGGATGGGACGACCCATACTTGGTTAAAGGGGCTTCCTGCCAATTCCATTGGGTCGTGGGCCGAGCTAAAAGCCCGATTTATCCAGAATTTTAAAGATACGTGTAAACAACCCATGTCGATTGTTGATTTGGATGCTTGCACCCAAGAAGAGGGCGAGTCAACGACCCATTGGGTGCGCCGGGTCAAGGCTATCCTGCACTTATCGGATAACATCAATGTCGGCTCAGCAGTCCTAATGTTAGAGATGAATTGTCATTTTTGCCTCTTAAACAGAAGCTAGGGCGGCTCAAGCGCCACTACAATGATATGGGGGAGCTGATGATGGCTCTAATTAAATATGATGACTCTGATAGTACCAAGGACCCCGAGTCTGATGATGAAAAGCCTGGAAAGGGAAAGAAGAGTGGCAGCACCAAGGGTCAGCAGCATAACCCGGCAAGTCAGGGGGGCAATGGTAAGCGCAAGGCCGATAGTAATTCAGATTTTGTGGCCAATACCAATACGCAGAATAATGGTCAGTGTCGTAAGGGGAAGCCACCTCCTCGGGCAGGCGGTCAGGTTTCAATCTTGAGCAAATGTTGAATCAGTCCTGCCCAAAGCATGGTACGCGAGAAAGACCGTCCAGCCACCTTTGGAAGGACTGCCACATTATGAAGGAGTTCAAAAATTCTGATTTATTCCAGAACAATCATGGGCCGGGCGGCGGCTCAGGTTCTGGTGGTGGCGGTTCTCATGGCCCGGGTTATGGTGGTGGCGGTTCTAGTTCCGGTTTCTAGGGTTACCCAAACAGTCAAGGCAGTCAGGGTGGTTATCATCTACAATCTGGCCAGGGGGCTCAACAGCAACAGCAGTCTGTTTATCAAAGTAATCTAAAGCAGTTGAATAGTGGACAGTACCACGTCTTCACGACAAGTTTATGCAAGCGGGATCAGAAGCTCCATAAAAGGGCTGTGAACACCGTTGAGCCGGCAGTTCCCCGTTACTTGTGATGGTCTGAGCAGCCCATTATGTGGAGTCGAGAGGATCACCCGCCCCGGGTTGATAATCCGGGTCACTTGGCTTTGGTGGTGGCACCTCAAGTTGGTGGATACAAATTCACTAAGGTACTCATGGATGGGGGTAGCAGCATTAATATCCTTTACTATGATACTTTCCATCGCATGGGGCTGACTAACAAAAGTCTTAAGCCATCCAATACTGTTTTCCATGGAGTGGTGCCTGGTAAGTCGGCGTATCCTGTAGGCAGGATTGATCTGGAAGTATCCTTTGGGGATGAACATGATTCCAGGGCTGAGAGACTAACCTTTGAAGTGGTCAAGATTAAAAGCTAGTATCACGCTCTGTTTGGACGACCGCCTTATGCCAAGTTCATGGCACGACCTTGTTATGTTTATCTGTAGCTCAAGATGTCGGGTTACAAGGGGACCATCACAGTGCATGGAAGCCAGAAAATAGCTTTGGAGTGTGAAGAAGGTGACGCTGCTTATGCTGAGTCTGTCTGTGCAATAGAGGAATTAAAGTTCTACAAAGACAACGTTGATCCGACGGATATGATATCTTTGAAAAAGCCAACTACAGAGCATGATCCGGTATTGAAGTTTAAATCGGCCGATGACACTAAGCTAGTTGACTTTGTTCTTGGCGATTCATCCAAGCAGTTCAGTATCAGTGCTAACCTCGTTCCAAAATAGGAAAGCACGCTCATCGAGTTCATCCGTGAGAACCGGGACATATTTGCATGGAAACCTTCTGATATGCCAGGTGTACCGAGGGAACTCGCTGAGCACACTCTTAATATTGATCCAAAGTTTAAGCCGGTCAAGCAATTCCTTCGTTGCTT
The DNA here is from genome assembly GCF_002162155.2 of Triticum dicoccoides. Lineage (NCBI taxonomy): Eukaryota > Viridiplantae > Streptophyta > Magnoliopsida > Poales > Poaceae > Triticum > Triticum dicoccoides. The sequence continues at coordinate 118,230,049 of NC_041387.1, read as the reverse complement.
CCATGAGGAGAGGCGTAAGGCCATTGGTGAAGAAGTGGCCTGACTCTTGGCGGCTGGGTTCATTATTGAAGTCTTCCATCCTAAGTGGTTGGCTAATCCGGTGCTGGTACTTAAGAAGAATGGCACTTGGCATATGTGAGTGGACTACACGGACTTAAACAAGGCATGTCCAGCTGATCCTTTTGCTCTCCCTCGTATTGATCAAATTATTGATGCTACGATGGGTTGTGAGCGTTTGAGTTTGTTGGATGCTTATTCTGGTTATCATCAGATCAAGATGGCAGTTAAGGACCAGGAGAAGACAACTTTTATCACTCCCTTTGCAGCCTTCTGCTATGTGTCTATGCCTTTTGGGCTCAAGAGTGCCCAGGCGACTTACTAGCGATGTGCGCAGAATTGCCTTCACAATCAGATTGGGCGTAATGTTCATGCTTATGTGGATGATATTGTGGTGAAATCCAGAAAGAAGGAAACTTTGATAGATGATTTGAAGGAGACCTTCAACAATCTCCGGGTCTACAAGATGATGCTTAACCCGGCCAAGTGTGTTTTTGGTGTGCCAGCAGGCAAGCTCTTGGGTTTTCTGGTTTCTAACAGAGGCATTGAAGCTAACCTGGAGAAGATCAAGTCCATTACCTCCTTGGCAAAGCCGTCATGTATCAATGATGTTCAACGTCTGGCGGGTCGTATTGCTGCCTTAAGCCGGTTCATAGGCCGGTTGGGTGAGAAGGCTATACCACTGTACCAGATGATGAAGAAAATAGATCACTTTGTCTGGAGTGATGTTGCTAATTATGTGTTTGAAGCTTTGAAGAAACAGCTAGCTGAGCCGCCAGTCCTTGCTGCTCCTATTGATAAGGAGTCGTTGTTATTATACGTGGCTGCTAATGCCCGGGCTGTCAGCGTAGCTATGGTGGTGGAACGGAAGGAAGCAGGCAAGGAATCTCCGGTTCAATGGCCGGTTTATTATATCAGTGAAGTGCTTATTGAGTCCAAGCAAAGGTATCCGCACTGGCAGAAGCTCGTATATGGGGTGTTCATGGCCAGTCAGAAGCTTGAACAATATTTTTTTGGGTCATCCCATCACTGTGGTTAGTTCTGCTCCCTTAGGGGATATTATTCAAAACAGATAAGCCACAGGTTAGGTAGCCAAGTGGGATTGAGCTTGGACCTCATGGTTTGAAGTATATGCCTTGCATGACCATCAAGTCTCAAGCACTTGTGGATTTCATCAATGACTGGACAGAGCTACAGATGCCTGAAGAGAAGCCAGATAACACATATTGGACTATTTACTTTGATGGGTCCAGGCAATTGGAGGGCTCGGGGGCTGGAGTTTTCTTAGCTTCCCCTCAAGGTGACAAGTTTTGTTATGTTTTAAGGTTGATGTTTCCCTGTACTAACAATGCAGCTGAATATGAAGCCTTGCTCCATGGTCTTCGGATGGCTAATGAGATGAATTTAAGCCGGGTAAGATGTTTCGGCGACTCAGACTTAGTGGCTCAACAAGTTTCGAGCAAATGGGATCCTAAGGATCCAATCATGGTGGCTTATTGCCACGAGGTTGATGCTATTACTAGGCACTTCAAGGGTTATCAAGTGGAACATATTGGTCGCAGGAAAAATGAGGCGGCTGATGCCTAGAGCCGGTTGGGGTCCCAGCATAAGCCAGCACCACCTAACACTTTCTTGGATATTCTGCATAACCCCTCAGTTAAGTTGCCTACAGAGGAAGATCTTGCTATTCCTGACCCGGAGGCAGAATTGGTGGCGGCTCTTCATGATATTCCTGATTGGACGGTTCCATATTTGGCTTATATGACCCAAGGCGAGTTACCTGAGGATGAAACCTTGGCCAGACAAATAACCCAGCGGTCTAAATCGATGACAATTGTCAACGGAGAGTTACACCATTGCAATGTTACATGGGCGTTTCAACATTGTGTTTCTCCTGAAGAGGGTCGTGAAATTCTTCGCGAAATTCATTAAGGAGATAGTGGTCATCATGCCGGTTCTAAATCTCTCATGGCTAAAGCTTTTTGTCATGGATTTATTGGCTCACGGCTCATGCGGATGCAGAGGATTTTGTTAGTAAATGTGATGGTTGTCAAAAAATTTCACGGCGAGCTCACGCCGGCTCAAGAATTGAGGATGATTCCAATTACTTGGCCATTTGCAGTTTGGGGGCTTGATATGGTTGGGCCTTTCAAAAGGCCCAAGGATAAGAAGACCCACCTTTTGGTGGCAGTTGACAAATTCACAAAGTGGGTTGAAGCAGAGCCGGTGTCGGGGAAACTGATCCACGAACACCTATGGGACCGGCAGACTGAGCCCCTTTCGGTTCGGCGGGGGGCGGAGATCGCACGAAGAGCGGATCGAGGCGAAGCACACGAACAGTTTACCCAGCTTCGGAGCTCTCCGAGAGATAACACTCCTACTGCTGCATGTCTGAGTGTATTGAGTTCTTGCTCGGGAGCGCTGAGTGCTACAGTACACACTTGCTGCTAACGAGACCGAGCGTGAGTGTTTTTCTGCCTTCCCCCCTCTACGTTGCGCATGGGCCTCCTTTTATATGCTAAAGGGGTCTCCGACAGGTGGCAACGTGGACAAGGGTAAAAATGGAAAAGGAATTGCGGTTGGTACAACTACCTGTACAGTGTATCATACCTAACCCTGACGGCAGGGGACAAAGGCATTAAATGCCCGTCTACGTCGCCCAAATAGTGCAAAAAGGGACCGTCAGGGACGCCACCGCTTGCCACGATGGCAATCTTGTCAGCCTCGCTTGCCACCACGCACCGCTGGCCGCACAGCCTCTTGCCACGCGTGCCTGGAAAGGTCCCAGGGCGACACGTTGGTGGATGTGCTAGAGCGCGGGTACAGAGTGGTAGTTTGCCGCGGCAAGCGCCTTGCCGTGGTCGTTGTCTTGTCGCGTCCAGAAGCTTGTCGCTCACCGGGCGTCACCGGGACACGTGGCGCGTCGCGGCAAGTTCCTTGAGATGCCTTGGTTGGCCTTCCCGGCAAGCTCCTCTTGCCGGGGCCTTGTCTCCTTGGCTTGAATACTTTGTTCTTGAATGGCTCCAAAGGAACCACGGAGGACCTTGGCGGTCACCCGGCAAGCCTTGCCGTGGGGTGCTGCAACTACCCGTGCACAAGTTCGGGATACTAGGGTACCCCTACTCTAGTACACCAACAAGAGCCCCCGGGCCTGGGCCACACACGGTGCCGAGCGCTGTTGGGCCAGGCCCAAAACAGGGCACGGGCACGCGCGGCCTGGGTTACGCCATATATCACTCTGTATCCACCGTGCCCTCCTCGAATGGCACGCGTCGAATGGAGCGTCATGGAAGAGAGGCGCTGCTGGCGAGTGCTGCTGCCGCCTAGAACACTTTTAGGGAGAATGTGGAGCACTGGACCGAGGGTCTCGTGGATGTTGCCGCAGCCATCGACAGGGAGCTGGCGCAGCTGGGGATGGAGGATCTCGGGTATTCCTCCGATGAGCACCTCCAACCCAGCGCCAAGCTCAGCTTGTTCTTCAAAGGCGTGGCGACGGCCCTCCAGCGACTCCGGGAGAAGATCCCCAAAGCAGCTGGCCGACGAGTCGCGCAAGATCTACGCGGGAGCTCCTCAAAAGGTGTTGGTGAAGGTGGCCTTCCGCAACCCAGGCCTCAACCTCACCAACGTCCTCAGGACCTTGCCGCCGGATGTTGATCTGGAAGCGCTCAAGACCCTTGTCGCACCCATCATGGACAAGGTGAGCAGGATCAAGAGGGTTGAGGGCGATCGCGTAGATTAGGCTGCCCGTTTTCTCTTTTTCTTGTCGCTGCTGGTCATGTTATGAGAACAATCTGTTAGAGCTGCGACAAGCTATCTTGTAATATGACTCTATTTTGGGTAGCGATTGCTATGTTATTTCCTTTACTTGATTCCTTCCTTTGTATGTTTTTTCCCTACGCTTTTAGGGAACTTGTCGGCGCAGGCACCTTAGCCGCGAGCGCTCAGTGCGGGACGTCAGCAGCCTGCTGGCGGTGCCGCTACCGACAAGAAACCTTGTCGCAACTAGTCGCAGCTCACTTAAGTTGTTGAGCGGACTCGAAACAAAGTAAGGGCGCAACTAGCTACGAGTTGGTTCCTCCGCGCACAGGTTTTCCATATAAAGCATGGTCATTCGAGGAAGATAACTTAAAAAAATTAAAAATGATTGCTCAAACTTTAGCAACTTAGCTTTTCTGTCATTTGCTTCCAGGTAAGGCGAAACTTCCTCGAACGACGCTTGGTCCACACCATTATCTTCTCCTTTCCCCCCGGCAAACTTGTGGGCGAGGGAACCTTCCTTTCTTTGAGAAAGAGAAAGAAGAGAAAATAAAGATATGGAGCCTTACGGCTCGTTATTGCTTACCGGGTGTAGGCGCTGCACAAAGTGTCAGATAACGCATGCAAAAAAAAGTAGAAAGCATGAAATTGACAAGATGTGCGGAGCACATGAGCTTTACTTATGCACGGGGTCTGCGCCCGGCTTCGTACAAAGAATTGCATGCAACATCGGCAAGACTTGTACGAAAGGTGGTTGCCGGAACAGGTTCCGGCAACCGCGCCCTACGGGTAAAACTTACGAAGATGCTCAATGTTCCAGGAGTTGCTCACCGGAATGCCATCTTCGGTCTCAAGGCGGACAGCGCCAGGCCTAGTGACTCATTTCACCCGGTAAGGGCCTTCCCACTTCGGCGTCAACTTGTTGGAATTCTTGGCGGACTGAACGCGCCGAAGAACAAGGTCGCCTTCCTTGAGACTTCTGGCATTAACTTTGCGGCTATGGTAGCGGCGCAAAGCTTGCTGGTATCGAGCGGCTCGTACAGTGGCCTGAAGACGGTCCTCCTCAAGGAGCAGCGCGTCATCTTGTCGCAACTGCTCTTGCTCAAGCTCATCATAAGCGAGCACTCGAGGTGACCCGTATACGAGTTCCGTGGGGAGAACTGCCTCTGCTCCATAGACTAGAGCGAAAGGTGTCTGGCCAGTGGCTCGATTTGGCGTCGTCCTGATTGACCAAAGAACCACTGGCAGCTCCTCGATCCAGTTCTTTCTGCACTTGCGCAGCCTGTCGAAAGTCCTGGTCTTGAGCCCGCGCAGCACTTCAGCATTCGCCCTCTCCGCTTGACCGTTACTTCTCGGATGAGCAACAGAAGCGAAGCAGACCTTGGCGCCAAGATCTTGGACGTACTGCATGAAGGTGCGGCTCGTGAATTGCGTGTCGTTGTCGGTGATGATCCTGTTAGGGATCCCGAAGCGGCAAACAATCGACCTGAAGAATTTGACTGCTGACTGTGCTATCACCTTCCTCACTGCTTCCACTTCCGGCCACTTTGTGAACTTGTCGATTGCAACGTACAAGTACTCAAAGCCCCCGACAGCTCGGGGAAAGGGGCCGAGGATGTCGAGCCCCCAGACCGAAAATGGCCAGGATAAAGGGATCGTCTGGAGAGCTTGAGCTGGCTGGTGTATCTGCTTGGAATGGAACTGGCACGCTTCACACTTGGTTACTTGTGCAGTTGCATCCTGGAGGGCTGTCGGCCAAAAGAAACCTTGTCGGAACGCTTTGCCAGAAAGTGCTCTTGCGCCAATGTGGTGACCACATATGCCTCCATGTATCTCTGCCAACAGCTTTTGTCCGTCTTCCCGGTGAATACACTTCAATTTCACACTGTTGAGTCTTCTTCTGTACAGTGTGTTGTCGACAAACTGGTACATACTTGACTGCCGGGCTACTCTTTCCGCTTCTTCTTGCTCTTCGGGAAGTTCTCCTGTCTGAAGGAAACGGACAATCTGTTGTGCCCATGCTGGAGCTTGCGGCTCGACAACAAGGACTAAAGGCACATCTGCTGCTGCGGGAACATCCGCTTCTACGGCGAGAACCTGCGGCTCAGCCGGAGCTTGAAGTTCCCCGGCAAGCTTGCCGGAGCAAAACTTGTCGGGAGCGTCTGCTTCAACGGAACAAACCCTAGGGCTTGCCGGAGCAGACGGCTCCTCAGCACCCTTGGTGTTGATCTTGAGGACCTTCTTGGCGGCGGCTTCGGGGAGCTCTGCCGGAAAATAGTCACCAGAAATCAACTTCCTCTTCTTGCTCTGTCCAGTTGATGGCGTTACAGATGGTTGAGTCAGTTTGAGCACAAAGATCCCTGGTTCCACAGGTAACTTAAGTGCGGCGCACTTCGACAGGCCATCGGCAATGTCGTTTTGAGCTCTTGGAACATGTTCCATCTGTAGGCCGTCAAAGTGCTCTTCTAGCTTTCTTACTTCATCAACGTAAGCTTCCATCAACGGACTCTGATAATTCTTGTTCACTTGGCGGACGACAAGCTGTGAGTCACCCCTGACAATGAGCTTCTTGATCCCAAGGTCTGCTGCGATCCTGAGACCGGCAAGCAAACCTTCATACTCTGCGGTATTGTTTGTTGCTTGCTCCTTGGGAAAGTGCATCTGGACTACGTACTTGAGGTTCTCTCTGATGGGTGCAACAAGTAGCACGCCCGCACCGGCGCCTTGCAGCGAGAAGGCACCATCAAAGTACATCAGCCACTCTTTGTTTGCTTCCTTGACGGGGATGCTTGTTTCTGGAATTTCTTCATCTTGCGTTGGCGGCCATTCTGCTATGAACTCTGCCAATGCTCTGCTCTGGATAGTTGAAGTGCTCTCAAACTTGAGGCCAAAGCTTGACAGTTCCAGTGCCCACTCGACGATCCTGCCTGTTGCTTCTGGATTTTGCAGTATCCTCTTCAGCGGAAAACGAGTGATGACTGTGATCTCATGTGCTTGGAAGTAATGGCGCAGCTTTCTCGAGGCCATGAGAAGGCCGAAAAGCAATTTCTGCACACCAGAGTACCTTGACCAAGCCCCCTGCAAAAGGGAACTGACAAAGTAAACTGGGCGCTGCACCATTCTTTTCTGCATCTTCTCACGCACCTGCGCAGATCCATCTTTGTCGGGACCAGAGCTTGCCGGTGAAGTCCCCTGCTTGTCGCTGGATGCATCTGCCGTGGTTGCTGGCTCATCATCCGCCTCCCTCTCCGCTACTAACGCAGCACTAACCACTTGGTTGGTTGCCGCTATATATAGTAGCAACTTATCTTGTGGCTTAGGTGCGACAAGTGTTGGAGTGGAGGACAGGTATCTCTTTAAGTCCTGCAGCGCAGCCTCCGCTTCCGGAGTCCATTTCATTGGTCCTGCCTTTTTCAATATTTTGAAAAATGGCAGGGCGCGCTCAGCAGACCTAGAGATAAACCTGCTGAGAGCAGCTACGCAACCGGCAAGTCTTCGTACATCCTTGACGCGCTTTGGTGCTTCAATCTGCTCAATGGCCTTGATCTTGTCGGGATTGGCTTCAATTCCCCGCTGAGACACGAAGAACCCGAGAAGCTTGCCGGAGGGGACTCCAAACACACACTTCTCGGGGTTAAGCTTGAGGTTGATCTTGCGCAGATTTGCAAAGGTTTCATCTAAATCTTGAATCAGAGTCGCCTTGTCCTTGCTCTTGACCACTATGTCATCCATGTAGGCTTCCACATTTCTGTGTATTTGCGGCTCAAAAGCGTCATGGACTACCCTTGCAAATGTTGAACCAGCATTCTTTAAACCGAAAGGCATCCGTACGAAACAGTATGTGCCACATGGGGTGATGAACGCGGTCTTCTCCTCATCCTCTTCTGCCATGAAGATCTGATGGTATCCTAAGTATGCATCAAGAAATGAAAGCAAGTCACATCCGGCCGTGGAGTCAACAATCTGGTCGATGCGCGGCAAGGGAAATGGGTCTTTGGGACAAGCTTTATTGACATCGGTAAAGTCGATACAAAGCCTCCATTTCCCGTTTGCCTTGCACACGACTACAGGGTTGGCCAACCACGTAGGATGGAGCACTCCTCTGACAAGGCCTGCTGCTTCCAATTTCTTGATTTCTTCTGCGATGAATTCTTGGCGCTCTACTGCCTGTTTCCTGACTTTCTGCTTGACGGGCCGCGCATGAGGACAGACGGCAAGATGGTGCTCGATTAATTTCCTCGGAACACCGGGGATGTCAGACGGTTGCCACACAAAAACATCGATGTTCGCTCGCAGGAAAGCAACGAGCGCGCTTTCCTATTTAGGGTCGAGAGTGGCACTGATGGTGAAAGTACCACCAGTGCCATCCTCCTTGGCGGACACCTTCTTGGTCTCTGGTGGAGCTGCCACTGTCTTCTTACACTTGCCGGTGGAGCTCGATGGTGCGTTCTCGACGGTAGCGCAGCACTCCGAAAAGGTGCGCTTGCCGGAGTGGGCATCAGAACTCTTGCCGGACTTGGTCTTCTTCTTCTCCCCGGGAGCTTCAACGGCAAGTGACTTGCGATCTGTTGCGGCTGCTGCTTCCCGGTAGATCTTGTCGGCGCAGATAAGAGCATCCTTCTTGTCGCCAGGGACAGAGATGACACTTATCGGGCCTGGCATCTTCAGCATGTTGTATGCATAGTGAGAGGCTGCCATGAATTTGGCGAGTGCTGGACGGCCGAGTATCCCATTGTAAGGCAACGGAAAGTCAGCGACGTCAAAAGTGACCCTCTCAGTCCTGAAGTTCAACTCGCTGCCAAATGTCACCGACAACGTGATCTTTCCCTTCGGCTTGCTTCTTCCCGGATTGATTCCTTGGAATGTGCCGGTCTCTTCGAGCTCGCCATCAGGGATCTGGAGTTTCTGGAGTACCGCGGAGGAGATCAGGTTCAAGCCGGCCCCGCTGTCAACTAGCATCTTAGTGACCTTGAGGTTGTGGATAGTTGGTGAAACCAACATCGGCAAGCACCCGACCGCAGTTATGCGATCAGGGTGGTCCTCAATATCAAAGATGATAGGCGTACTGGACCATTTCAGAGGCTTGCGTGACTTGACGGGTGGTTCTGCCGCATTGACTTCCCGCACCCACTGCTTGAGCTGGCGGTGTGAAGTATGCAGAGAAGCACCGCCGTCAACGCACAGGACCTCTGTGGCTTTCTGGAACTCCTGCTCATCGGTCTCGTCATCATCCATATCTTCATCGTCGTCGTCATCTTCATCCTTGTCGCGGCCGCGGGGAGGTCTGTCTTCTTGCCGCTGCTTGGCCTTGCCGCGGCGTCCTCCTCGGCCGGGGCGTTTCTTGCCGGCTCCTCCAGCACCTTCCTGGGCCTTCTCCTTGTCGCGTCGCTCGTATTAAGCCTTTTGCTGCTCGACAAGCTGCTCGACCTTCTTGCAGCTCTGGAGGTCATGGCCCTTGGTGCGGTGGATCTTGCAATACTGCTTGTTGATGCCGTCTTGCTTGTCCGCGACCGCCACAGCCTGGTAGTTGGTGCCTGCGGCAATCTTCTTGCCGGAGCTACCAGCTTTGGCTTTCTTGGCGCCACCTCCGTTGCCGGACTGCTCAACGACTAGCACATCTTTGCCTTTCTTCTTCCTGTTGTTCCGCCGCCGGTTTTTCTTTGCCGGGGCAGCCTCCTCACTATCAGATCCTCCTGCTTCTGTATTCTCTCCGGGGAGTTTCCTCCCTTCCTCAGCACGTGCACACTTGTCGGCCAGGGCATATAGCTCACTAACGTCTCTGATCTTGCACATCGCCATCTCCTCCCGCATCCTGCGGTTTCGCACGTTCTGATGGAACGCGCTGATTACCGCGGCAGGGTGGACATCTGGGATGTTGTGCTGTACGCGGCTAAATCTCTGAATGTACTTGCGCAGGGGCTCTCCTTCCATCTTGGCGAGTAGATGAAGGTCGCTCTCTTGGCCGTGAGGCTTGTGGCCTCCTGTAAAGGCGCCGACAAACTGATGGCATAGATCTGCCCAGGAGGATATGGAGTTGTCCGGCAAGTGCATGAGCCAGGATCTGACATTGGGCTTGAGCACCAGCAGGAAGTAGTTGGCCAGGATCTTGTCGTCCCGCCCCCTGGCAGCTTGCACAGCGATGGTGTAGATGCTGAGGAACTCCGACGGATGCGACTTGTCGTCGTACTTCTCTGGTACGTCTGGCTTGAAATTCTTCGTGCTGGGCCACTGGACTTGCCGCAGCTCACGAGTGAACGCAGGGCAACCTACCGCGTACGACAAGTCGCCTGGTTCCCCTGGTGCATGCATGTCGACAAAGGGCCCAGCGCGCTGGTCCGATTGACGCCGCGCTTCTCTTCGGCGCTCGATGCGAGTACGAGTGTCTTCTTGCTGGCGTTCGTGAAGAACTTGGCGCTGACCGCGACGAGCTTGTGGATCTGATGATGCGGTGGAGTCGCTGTCGAGGTGGATCCGGCGAGTCGGTGATCTTGGCCTTCGGGGTGGAGAGCGCATGGTGCTTGCACCCCCACCAGTTTCCCCGGCATCGGCTCGTGCCTGGCAGTCCTGCCGCGGCAGCGATGTACTCGGCTGCCGCGGAGTGTCGCCGTTGGCGAAGCCGATGAGACTCTGAATGGTGGCCCTCCATCCGTCGATCTTGTCTGCCATTGGAGGGTAATCCAGGAGCAGTTGAGCTCGCGCCAAAGCTTCTGCTGGAGTGGTGGGCGGCAGTGGCGAACGGTGCGAGGAGCGGGATATGCTCGGACTTCTAACTATGTTAGAAGGAGCAGTATCCCGTCCAGGCGACCGTGTCTCGCTCGTGTCAGCATGTTGGCGTGCATGCTAGTCTTGAGCACCCCGAGACCCACCAGCTCGATCTTGGTCCAACAAACATATGGCACTGCGAATACCATGACGCTGTCGGTCCTGCGCCTCCTGAGATGGGCGCGGTGCATGTACGGACGCCGAGGTCTGCGCAGCCTTGTCCTTGGACCTGGCAGCACCGTGAGCTCCCTCGTCGATGCCCGTTCTTCCGCCGGCGTCTACCCCACCACCCGATTGCTCCGGTGGTGGTGGGATCGACGTGGACGGAACAGCTGCCGCCGAAGCCTTCTTCTTCGGTGGCATGTCGATGAAGAAGATGAAGATCTAGCTCGTGTGAACGCCGGATCAGGTTCACACAACCTCGACGCCCCCTACCTGGCGCGCCAAAGATGTCGGGGAAACTGATCCACGAACACCTATGGGACCGGCGGACGAGCCCCTTTCGGTTCGGCGGGGGGCGGAGATCGCACGAAGAGCGGATCGAGGTGAAGCACACGAATAGTTTACCCAGCTTCGGAGCTCTCCGGAGAGATAACACTCCTACTGCTGCATGTCTAAGTGTATTGAGTTCTTGCTCGGGAGCGCTGAGTGCTACAGTACACACTCGCTGCTAACGAGACCGAGCGTGAGTGTTTTTCTGCCTTCCCCCCTCTACGTTGCGCATGGGCCTCCTTTTATATGCTAAAGGGGTCTCCAACAGGTGGCAACGTGGACAAGGGTAAAAATGGAAAAGGAATTGCGGTTGGTACAACTACCTGTATAGTGTATCATACCTAACCCTGACGGCAGGGGACAAAGGCATTAAATGCCCGTCTACGTCGCCCAAATAGTGCAAAAAGGGACCATCAGGGATGCCACCGCTTGCCATGATGGCAATCTTGTCAGCGTCGCTTGCCACCGCGCACCGCTGGCCGCACAGCCTCTTGCCACGCGTGCCTGGAAAGGTCCCAGGGCGACACGTTGGTGGATGTGCTGGAGCGTGGGTACAGAGTGGTAGTTTGCCGCGGCAAGCGCCTTGCCGTGGTCGTTGTCTTGTCGCGTCCAGAAGCTTGTCGCTCACCGGGCCTCGCCGGGACGTGTGGCGCGTCGCGGCAAGTTCCTTGAGATGCCTTGGTTGGCCTTCCCGGCAAGCTCCTCTTGCCGGGGCCTTGTCTCCTTGGCTTGAATACTTTGTTCTTGAATGGCTCCAAAGGAACCACGGAGGACCTTGGCGGTCACCCGGCAAGCCTTGCCGCGGGGTCCTGCAACTGCCCGTGCACAAGTTCGGGATACTAGGGTACCCCTACTCTAGTACACCGACAGCCGGTCAGTAAGTGTGACGCGACAACAGCGGTTCAATTCATCAAAAAGGTGATTTTTCGCTTTGGTTTTCCCCACAGCATTCTAACTGATAATGGCACTAATCTGTCCAAGGGAGCTATGAAAGAGTTTTGTCAATGTGAGCATATTCGACTTGACGTATCGTCAGTAGCTCACCCCCAATCCAATGGTCAAGCTGAAAGAGCCAATCAAGAAATTTTGAGAGGCATCAAACCCCGGTTATGGTTCCTGTGCAGAGGACGCCGGATTGTTGGGTGGAGGAGTTACCTTCAGTGCTATGGAGTATCAATACTACCCCCAACAGATCTACGGGTTACACGCCTTTCTTCATGGTTTACGGAGCAGAGGCGGTTCTCCCTAGTGACATCCATCACGACTCGCCCCGCGTGGCGGCTTATGTTGAAGCTGATAATGAAAAAGCACATCAGGATGCACTTGACCTGTTAGATGAGGAGCGTGACCTTGCGGCGGCTCGCTCAGCAATTTACCAACAAGATTTGCGCCGTTATCACAATCGTCGGGTTAAGACCAGAACCTTTCAAGAAGGTGACTTGGTGCTCCGGCTTATCCAGGATCAAACTGATATGCACAAGTTATCCCCACCTTGGGAAGGACCCTTTGTGGTTAGCAAGAATTTGAACAATGGGTCATAATACCTTATAGATACTCGAGACCACAAGGACTCACGTAAGTCGGAGGAGGAGACCCACCGACCGTGGAATATTGCTCATCTTCGGCCTTACTACACTTGAGCCACTGGCTCTTACAATGTACATATTTTGACAATGTATATATTATGATGATTATAATAAAGCAGGCATCCCTGATAAAGCAGGCCTCTGTTGTTTCATTTTCAAGAATAATGAGTCTTTGTTGTTACAAAAAGGTCACTTGGGGGCTTCTTGCTCATTGAGCATAGCTGTGAATATCCCTCTTGATCGGCTCAATGACACACTTTCAATGGTCACTTGGGGACTTCCTGCTCATTGAACATAGTTGTGAATATCCCTCTTGATCGGCTCAACGCCACAAACCACTTGGGGGCTTCCTGCTCATTGAGCATAGACGTGAATATCCCTCTTGATCCGGCTTACACGCCATGGTTACGAAAGCACTTGGGGGCTTCCTGTTCAAACATAGGTGTATTCACCAAAGAGAACATAGTGTTACTACCCTTGTGAGCTGGTTTGGAACACCAGGTGTATTCACCAAAACCTTCTGGGTTCTCCTGCTTTGTAGAAGCTGCCACTCCACCCGGGTAATCCCGGAATGACAAGCCGAACTCTTGACAATCAATCTTACATAGACCCTGAACTTGTCAATGTTAAAACGGCGGTCATGTGAGGCCGGTTTCACAAAGTGTAAAAGGTTAACTCAGTGGCTTGGTGGCCCATGAAAGCCTCAGAGCTTTAGGCTTGGCGGCCTATGAAAGCCTCGTTTTTCTCGCTTTTGATTTGTTTGCTGAACATTTTTTTTGGGTTCATCTTGGTACCATATTAACATATGTCTAAAGTGATTCAGGCCATGTAGCCTCAATTCTTACAGCTCATATTTAAGTGTATCTGTGGTTTCTGATAACCCGGCCTGGCTTTGGATAATAAGTCGCCAGTACATGATGATATTAAATACTTGGAAGTATGGTCTTCTAAGTTTTGGGTATCACCCTTACTGCATTGATATGGTAAGCTGGCAGTTTAATCACATATCGCAGGTATGATATTTTTTATTATATCTAATTATGATTAAGCCGGCCCTGCTTATAAATTGTTTTAATCACTAGTGGTTTTATATGGGATATTATGACCTGCCCTGCGATAAACCGTCAGGGTTATTGTGATCTGTTAGTATGCAGGATAATGCTAAATCTGATTGACGCTATCATAAGCATAAAGTGGTGGTTTTTCAACTGGCGGATTAGCAGTGTTGCGCAAAACAAAACATGCACGACGGCACGGCAGATCAAAGTTTTACTAGCCTATTACATGACTCAATGAGCCAAAATGATTAAGTGTTTTCAGAATATCAAATATATGAACCACCTAGCAGATCAATTTTCTTGGCCTTGATGGCTTGAAGCTTTTGGATCATCCTTCTCCGGTTCTTCGTCCTCCTCTGCTGCCTGGAAGTTTGGTCATGACTAATCGACGCCACACAAGGCTTGGAATTCAGCTTCATCATCTATAAGTTCGGACGGTTCAACTTTCAGGAGCGAAAGTATGCTTACGGATTGGGGCAATTAGATCCATCACTTTATAAGCCAGTGTGGGCATCTTCTGATTCTCCATGTCATAAGCCAGTTGGTATCTTGAAAGATCTATTTCATTTGCAATCAGGCTGGACAGGTGACGTATCTCCTTCATGCAGGCAGCGAAGTCTTTTTTCTCAAAGGGAGTGCCATCTTCTTTTAAGCTTGGATACCCAGTAGCTATATCGGCCGGGTCTGGCTCTGCTAGCCATGCCTTAGCCCAGCTTAAAGCTATCACGGCACCCGCTCTTGCAGATGACCTCTTCATCTCGTCAATCCTAGCAGGCAGAACAGAAAGCTTTTTCAAGACATCACTCAAGAGAGTAGGTACTTGATTAGTCGGTGAAATTGTGGCCACTGCGCGCTGAGTTCCAGTACATAGTTGTTCAACAAGTGTATAAATAGCCTTGAGCTTCACAAGCATCTCTTGATTAAGATTGTTGCTCCTGGGACCTGAGTAATAATTATGGATTGGTTAGAGGTGGTTTGTACTATCAAGGAAGAAATTCAATTTTGATACTAGCAAGGTGACTCACCAAATATAGCAGAAACCATCTGGGATACATGGTGTTTTAAACCGGTAAGCTCAGTGGTCACCTCTTGAAGAGCCGCCTCCGCCTTTTCAGCTTGCTGTGTCAAGGCAGTTTTCTCTTCAGCCCAGGCATTTCTTTCAGCCTCAAAATTGGTCTTCAGTTTTTCTGTTTTAGCCAAGCTAAATTGGAAATTTGAGTCGGCTTTCCGGGTCTCAGATTCTTGGTATTCCAGACGAGTCTTTGCATCAGCCAATTGCAATTGAAGTTGAGCAGTGGCGTCCTGTACAAGCACAGATTTGTGAACACATTCATATCTAGGTTACAAAAAGTCCCAAGTCTTTTGCAAGAAACAATGCTCGGCACTTGGGGGCTAATGAGTATGGAAAAATTCTTCATACAAAGGTACATATAAACAAGTCCCAAGCACTTTGCAAGCAAGAGCACATGGCACTTAGGGGCTAATGAATATTTCTCGCATTTCATTATTATCTTATGATGACTCGGTTGTGCTATAAACTACCACAACCGGCTCATGGGGGCTACATAGGTCAGCTTTCAATTATAAAAAATGGTGAACAGTACTGGTTCATTCATGCAGATTAAAACGGACCTTGGGGGCTACGGACACAATTGTTAAATACATGGTTTAACTCACATGGTGCAAGCCGGATTTTGAAGGATTCTATCACGGATACTATTTATATTCAGGGTTATTCTAAGTCTACAGCATATTCAATCCTATCATACACAGTAGACTTGGGGTTGAAAGGATATGCATAATTCACTAAAGCAGGAGTTCATACCTCATATTTTTGATGCATATGCTTCACCATGTCAACTTCAAGGTCGCGGCTGGTGTGCACTTGGTTGAGATAACCAGAGAATACTTAATTAATGCTCAATTGAGAGTAGTTGACAACGTCAAATCTCACTTTTTGCTTCTCAATATGTTCTTCTTTAGCAGAGTGTTTGGCCAAGACAGTAGGTCTTCTCGGCTCTCTGAAGCCGATGCTAGTGATCATCACCTCATCAACATGTGTTCCAGCCGGTTTAATTGGGCTTGATGATTCTGTATTCAAAGGGTTATTGTTTGTTTGGTCAACGGAAAGGTCAGGAATTTCTGGTGGAGCATCATGAATAGGTTCCTCTGCTTGTGGTGCGGAGGTGTTGGACGCTGGAATTGGTTGCTCCAGTTCAGGAACTTTGGGGTCTTCAGCCGGCTTGGTCACATTTGCCTTCTTGCTAGGCTTGGCCTTTCCACTAAATGGGTCATGAGAGGTCAGTGCAAATATAAAGGAGCATAAGGAGATAGAAAATGAAGAAATTGTTATTACCCAGGAGCAGTCTTGAAAACCAGCAACTGGGTTTGTGATGAATCACCAGAAGAAGAGCGAGAAGCCTCCTGGAAGTTTGAATCGGAAGAATTAAGTGGGTGGCGAATGAGACCCGCCAATGAATAAAAAGAGTTTAAATTTGGGATGAACTCGTTTCGACGTTTCCTTGGAGCTGGAGTATTTGGTAAGCCGGAAGATAATTCTTCACCTCCGCTGGTCAGATTCTGTCACCGGCTCTTGTGCTGTTGTTGCTTCAAAAGAAAGTGAGGATCCAGATGAGCTAAGGGGTGTGAAAGCTTACTTTCGGGGTTACTCTTCGAATTTTCTGTCTTGGCAAAGGCTCTAAGTCGGAGGAAATGATAGTTACCTCTTCCTCGACTGCTTGACTGGCCCCCATGTCATCCTAATGATAATCAATGTCAATAAGGTAGTTGAAAAAGGAGCCAAGGGAATTAAGAGCTACCTCCGACTCAGAGCTGTCGTCCAGTTCAAACATCTTGGAAGTACTTAATTTCTTCTTGTTCTTCTTAGCGGTTCTCTTGACGGCTTTCGTTTTGGCCCTGGCTTTCTTAGCAGCTTCATGGTCATATTCTTTATTCCATAAATCAGATTCATGCCTGTGAAGATCATCAAAGGTTGAGTTAATAGAACATTTGAATAATAAGGAAAAATAAGTGATTTAGAGACTCACATCTGGTGCCGGGTTAGATTCAAAGAAAGGGTTCAATCCCACTTTGTTGCAGTCTTCCAGGCTCTCATTAAGAAGGGTCTTTGTCATTTCATTGATTGCTTATCAGTTAAAGAATCGGAGTTGTGGCGTAGTGGATCCTTTACATCACCTGTATAAGTGCACATTAAGCCAGATCGGCGCCTCAAGGGTATGATTCGCCAGGAAACCGAACATCCAAACAAGTCAACTCCGATTAACCCGTTCCCCAGCAGGGCTTTGACCTTTGCGATAGTGGGTGCAAGTTTGATTCTTGTTAGCCGGAGAGGTGTCCTTACAATAAAACCATGTATGGTTCCAATCTTTGGGGTGGCTTGGCAAGTGGGCATAGGGGAAGATACCATCTCTTCTCCATTGAATTGAGACCCCACCAAGTTCTAAGCTAAGGGGCAATGGGTAGGGTATGGGCAGGGTAGAGCAATATCATACCCATACCCATATAGTCAGTGGGTACAAAATTCTACCCATACCCGTACCCATGGGTATTAAACTTTATCCATACCCATACCCGATGGGTACCCGTACCCATTGGGTACCCAATGAATAGAACAAATAGTACACATGTTATTCACATTTTTATGCTCATTGATAGCACATTTAACAAAAAAAATCAATAATCTCGGCTCAATAAGAGGTAGATGAGTAAATGACCAATATGAAAATTAAGAAATCACAACCTACTCTTAAGTCAATAGGAGTAGAGGAGTCACATGACAAATTAATGACTAATTGACGACAACTTAACATTAGTTCACAAACGGGCAGGGTATGGGTATACCCACGGGTACAAGCCTATACCTGTACCCTACCCATGACTTAATGGGTAGGGTATGGGTACTACCCATGGGTATAAAAGTGTGCCCATACCCTCCCCATGCGGGTACGGTACCCATACCCATGGGTAAAATTTTCATCCTTATTCTAAGCTAGGGCCATTGGTAAATTCGTTCTGCCAGTTCAAATAAAAATATTCCCTGAAGAGTTCAACACTAGGCTCCTCTTGAAGGTATACTTCACAGAATACTTTAAAGTTACAGATGTTTGATACAGAGTTGGGTCTGATATCTTGAGGATGCAGTTGAAAGAAGTGCAGAACATCTCGGAAAAACTTGGATCCAGGCGATGAGAAGCCCCGGTTCATATGATCAGTAAAACCAATGACCTCACCATCCCGCGACTGAGGTTTTTTCTCACTTGGCTTGGGAGCACGCCAAGACAGGACATCTTTTGCGGGCAAATAGCCGATTTTGACAAAATCTTCAAGCATATTTTTGGTGATAATGGAAGGAACCCAATTGCATGAGGTGACTGTCTTCGACATTGTAAGAAAAAAGCCTAAAAGAAAATATGGCCGGTTTAAGTTGATTTGCTAAGCCGGAGATAAAAGTTAACAGTATATATTCAGAGTGGCGGCTTAAAAAGGGGCCTAATGATATATGGCTAGTGATAACCGGTGATGTAAGCCGCCATGACCAGATTGATATCTATCAAGAGAGAAATCTGCTAAGTGTTGAATAAAGGGGTTTTACAGATTGGAGCGAATGATTTGGATCTAGCGCTGCGTGAAAAAAGAAAATAAATAAAACCTAAGTATTGCAGCAGCAGAGGAACTAGTGCATTGGCGAGATTTCTGCATCTTAAGGGTATGTTCAGTGATTAAGACGAAGGATAGAAACAGGTTCTACATATTTTGAAGGCCATGTTTCAATCAAAGTAAGGATTAAACAGAAGCGTGACAAAGGACGATGATGAACTCATAAGAACTACAGAAACCCTAGGAGATATATGGTGGAGAAGATAAGGTGCTTACTAGATCCGATGAGCAATGAAGAGGCGCCGCAGTTTCTCTTGTCCCGTTCAGGTCGATGCAGCGGCCGAGGTCGAGGAAGACGATGAGCTTCGCGGCGGCAGCAGTGCTCAGGTGTGCAGATGCATCGCGGAGAGAGGTGGAAGACAAGAAGGAAAATATGGGAAAATGAAAGGAGGCCTGCTTGACCCTATTTATAAGGAGAAGGGTAACAGGTGGGCGCGAAAATAGAGGAGGCCAAAGAATGATTATCCAGCCGCTCGGACACCTCGATTTCCAGGATGGTTATTAAAGAAAATATTTATTAAGATTTAGGATTTCTGTAATATTAATGATAGGTGACGTCATGGTGGGTTACCACAATCACAGGAGGTGACATCATGGCGGGTTATGAGATCTCGCAAAAATAAAGAAGGAAGGATTTTTCTAAGTGTTGAAGATTGACATGAACAAGTTCAAATCAATTTGGGGCCTAATGTTGGGGATATGGCTATTGGGTATGACCCGCCCAGGAGGGGCCGGGTTATACCTATGGCGGTTCATCAATACAAAGCCCATGAGGATGTTGAAGATGGCGGTTCATGAAGCAAGGTCCCAAAGCCCAAGGGCAACATAAGGCCCATAGGGGTAAACCGCCATATGTGTATGACTTATATTGTAAGGCAAGTTCGAGCCGGACAAGTTTTCTAAGAGCCGGCCAGGACTCCGTGAGCCGCTGGGCGTCAACCTGCGTATATAAAGGGACGACCCGACAGCGGTTCAGGGCAAGAAACAAGAGATCAAAAGCTAGGTCAAGCGTATTCGCTCCCTGGTAATCAAGACATAAGCAATACCACCTCAAACTAGATTAGGCCTTTACCTTCATCGCAAGGGGCCGAACCAGTATAAATTCCCTATGTCCTTTGTCCCGTTTAACCCCTTTAAGCTAACCTAGTTGCGATGGCTTGACGACTAAGTCCTCACACTAGGACATTTGCCGTGACAATTCCACGACAAAACCCAAATATCGGAGAAGAAATACGAGGCTATAAGCAATCATGCATATAAGATATCAAAGAAGGCTCAAATAACTTTCATGGATAAAAACATAGATCTGATCATGAACTCAAAGTTCATCAGATCCCAACAATCACACCACAAAAAGACTTACATCATATGGATCTCCAAGAGACCATTGTATTGATAACCAAGAGAGAGAGAGAGAGAGAGGAAGCCATCTAGCTACTAACTACGGACCCGTAGGTCTACAAAGAACTACTCACGCATCATCGTAGAGGCACCAATGGGAGTGGTGAACCCCTCCATGACGGTGTCTAGATTGGATCTGGTGGTTCTGAACTCTCTGGCGGCTGGAATTGATTTTCATCGACTTCCCTAGGGTTTCTAGAATATTTGGGTATTTATAGACCAAAGAGGTGGTTCAGGGGGCACCCGAGGTGGGCACAACCCACCAAGGCGCGCCTGGGCCTCCTGGCGCGCCCTGGTGGGTGCTGCTCCCCTCGAGCCACCCCTAGGTTCTTCCTTGGGCCACTGGATGTCTTCTGGCCCAAAAAAATTCTCCAGGAGTTTCGCTGCATTTGGACTCCATTTGATATTGATTTCCCGCGATGTAAAAAACATGCAGAAAAGAATAGCTGGCACTGGGCACTATGTCAATAGGTTAGTACCAAAAAATGATATAAAATGACTATAAAATGATTGTTAAACATCCAAGAATGATAATATAACAACATGGAACAATCAAAAATTATAGATACGTTGGAGACGTATCAGCCCTCCACCCTCGTGGCCGCCTCGTTGAGTCATTAACTTCATCTCCAAGTCTCCTGGTTTGCTTCTGGTCCAAGAAAGATCATCGCGAAAGTTCCATTCCGTTTGGTCTCCATTTGCTATTCCTTTTCTGCGAAACTCTAAAACAGGCAAAAAATAGAATCTAGCACTGGGCTCTAGGTTAATAGGTTAGTCCCATAAATAATATAAAATAGCATATTGATGCATATTAAACATCCAAAACAGATAATACAATAGCATGGAACAATCAAAAATTATAGATACGTTGGAGACATATCAAGCATCCCCAAGCTTAATTCCTGCTCGTCCTCGAGTAGGTAAATGATAAAAATAGAATTTTTGATGTGGAATGCTACCTAACATATTTATCCATGCAATTCTCTTTATTGTGGCATGAATGTTCAAATCCAAAAGATTCAAAACAAAATTTTAATACTAATATAAAAACAATAATACTTCAAGCATACTAACAAGGCAATTATGTATTCTCAAAATAACATGGCCAAAGAAAGCTTACCCCTTCAAAATCATATAGTCTGGCTATGCTCCATCTTCGTCACACAAAATATTAAAATCATGCACAACCCCGGTTTCAGCCAAGCAATTGTTTCATACTTTAGTATTCTCAAACTTTTTCAACTTTCAAGCAATACATGTGCGTGATCCATGGACATAGCACTATAGGTGGAATAGAATGGTGGTTGTGGAGAAGACAAAAAGAGGGAGATAGTCTCACATCAACTAGGTGTATCAACTATGGAGATGCCCATCAATAGATATTAATGTGAGTGAGTAGGGATTGCCATGCAACAGATGCACTAGAGCTATAAGTGTATGAAAGCTCAAAAAAGAAACTTAGTGGGTGTGCGTCCAACTTGTTTGCTCATGAAGACCTAGGTCATTTGAGGAAGCCCATCGTTGGAATATACAAGCCAAGTTCTATAATGAAAAATTCCCACTAGTATATGAAAGTGACAAAATAACAGACTCTCTATCATGAAGATCATGGTGCTACTTTGAAGCACAAGTGTGGAAAAGGGATAGTAACATTGCCCCTTATCTCTTTTTCTCTCATTTTTTTGTCTTTTTTGTTTGGGCTTCTTTGGCCTCTCTTTTTTATTTTGGCTTGTTTGGCCTCTCTTTTTATTTTGGCTTCTTTGGCCTCTCTTTTTTTATTTCCTCACATGGGACAATGCTCTAATAATGAAGATCATCACACTTTTATTTACTTACAACTCAAGAATTACAACTCGATACTTAGAACAAAATATGACTTTATATGAATGCCTCCGGCGGTGTAGTGGGATGTGCAATGAATCAACAGTGACATGTATGAAAGAATTATGGAAGGTGGCTTTGCCACAAATATGATGTCAACTACATGATCGGTGTCATAATAAACGGAACGGTGGAAAGTTGCATGGCAATATATCTTGGAATGACTATGTAAATGCCATAAAAGGTAGGTATGGTGGTTGTTTTGAGGAAGGTATATGGTGGGTGTATGGTACCGACGAAAGTTGCGTGGCACAAGAGAGGCTAGCAATGATGGAAGGGTGAGAGCGTGTATAATCCATGGACTCAACATTATCCATAAATAACTCACATACTTGTTGCAAAAAACTATAATTCATCGAAACCAAGCACTACGCGCATGCTCCTAGGGGAAGGGTTGGTAGGAGTTAACCATCGGGCGATCCCGACCTCCACACGAAGGATGACAATCAAAGAGATATTTCATGCTCCAAATTTTTTACACAACGGTTCACCATACGTGCATGCTATGGGACTCACAAACCTCAACACAAGTATTTCTCAAATTCACAATTAGTCCACTAGCATGACTCTAATATCACCATCTTCATATCTCAAAACAATCATAAGGAATCAAACTTCTCATAGTACCCAATGCACTTTTTATGAAAGTTTTTATCATATCCCCCTTGGATGCCTATCATATTAGGACTAATTTTATAACCAAAGCAAATTACCCTGATGTTCTATAAAATAAGTGAAGCATGAGAGTTCATTACTTTCTATAAAATAAAGCCACCGTCGTGCTCTAAAAGGTACTCCCTCCGTTCAGAATTACTTGTCTCGGAAATGGATGTATCTAGAACTAAAATACATCTAGATAAATCCATTTCCGGGACAAGTAATTCCGAACGGAGGGCGTATAAGTGAAGTACTAGAGCAATATTGCCTAGCTCAAAAGATATAAGTGAAGCACATAGAGTATTCTAATAAATCATGATTCATGTGTGTCTCTCCCAAAAGGTGTGTACAACAAGGATGATTGTGGTAAACTAAAAAGCAAAGAGTCAAATCATACAAGACGCTCCAAGCAAAACACATATCATGTGGTGATTAAAAATATAGCCTCAAGTAAAGTTACCGATAGACGAAGACAAAAGAGGGGATGCCTTCTGGGGCATCCCCAAGCTTAGGCTTTTGGTTGTACTTGAATATTATCTTGGGGTGCCTTGGGCATCCCCAAGATTAGGCTCTTGCCACTCATTATTCCATAGTCCATCAAATCCTTACCCAAAACTTGAAAACTTCACAACACAAAACTCAACAGAAAATCTCATGAGCTCTGTTAGTATAAGAAAATAAATCACCACTTTAAGGTACTGTTGCAAACTCATTTTTTATTTATATTGGTGTAATATCTACTGCATTCCAACTTTTCCATGGTTCATACCCCCCGATACTACCCATAGATTCATCAAAATAAGCAAACAACACGCGAAAAACAGAATCTGTCAAAAACAGAACAGTCTGTAGTAATCTGTAACTCTCGAATACTTCTGTAACTCCAAAAATCCTGGTAAATTAGGACAACCTGAGCAATTTGTGTACCAATCTAGAGCAAAAATAATCAGATCAGAAGAACATCTCTGTGAAGTTTGAAAACTAATTTACTAGGTGCAAAAGTTTCTGATTTTCAGCAGGATCAACACAACTATCACCGTAAGCTATCCTAAAGGTTTAACTTGGCACAAACACTAATTAAAACATAAAACCACATATAACTAGAGGCTATATGAATTATTTATTACTAAACAGGAACAACAAGCAAATAACAAAAATAAAATTGGGTTGCCTCCCAACAAGCGCTATTGTTTAGCGCCCTTAGCTAGGCATTGATAATTTCAACAATGCTCACATAAAAGAGAAGTATTGAAGCACAAAGAGAGCATCATAAAGCACATTACAAACACATCTAAGTCTAAAATACTTCCTATGCATAGGCATTTTATAAGAAAACAAATCAAGGCAAGCAAAAATTAGCACATGCAAGGAAGAAGAAAGAGACGATAGCAATCTCAACATGAAGAGAGGTAATTTACTAACATGAAAATTTCTACAACCATATTTTCCTCTCTCATAATAATTACATATAGGATCATAAGAAAATTCAACAAAATAACTATCACATAACATAGTCTCAACATGATCCACATGCATGCAAAGTTGACACTCTTCCAAAATAGTAGGATTGATATTAACTAAAGTCATGACCTCTCCAAACCCACTTTTCTCAAAAATTTCATAAGATTTAACATTCTCCAATATGTGGGTTCTAAAGTTTACACTCTTCCAAACCCACTTTAAATATTCAAAACACCATTATCAATCTCATATCCATCATGGGGCTTAAATAAATTTTCAAGATCATAAAAAGAATCACCCCAATCATGATCATTGCAACGAATAGTAGACATAGCAAAACTAGCATTGCCAAGCTTAGGGTTTGGCATATTACTAGCACAATTGACATTAATAGAATATATAATAATATAATTGCAATCATGCTTTTCATCGAAGGAACTATCAAGTATTCAACCTCATGTTTAACATAAGGGACTATAGCAAATTCATCTCCATAAATATTGGCATCATGGCCACAATAATAGCAAGCATCATGTTCATAAAAGGATATTTCAATCAAATCATCGGAATCATAATTATCTATAGATTCATGCATATCATTATTTTCTTCCAAAGCAACGGTCATTTCTCAATAAATTCTTTGACATAGACATTATGAGCATAGTTTTCATAGCAATATTTAAGTATGTCAAAATTTTCAGATTTGTAGAGAGTAATATCATACTTTTCAACCAAAGAAGCAACTTCATAAGCACCCTTAAAAGCAAAAAATTCTTCAGTTTGTTCAATATCATAGTAACTATAAACACCCTTTTTATAAGAAGATAAGATTTCATTATCATTAAACTCATATAGGTAGGGAAGGTGTTTTTTAGGGTTCTTAGAGCAATAAGTAAAATCATAAATTTCACAAAGATTCCAAGCATAGCACATCAAACTATTTATTTGATTCCATAAGAGTCTCCCTTTTTCAGACAAATGGTGACGCACAAAATGAGCATGCTCATCTAAAGATTTTCCCTCAACTAAACTAGTTGGGGTTTCAGCACGAGCACATATAGAGGAATTAACTCAAGCAATATGATGAAAACCCCATCTTTTTATTCTTGATGGCAACAATACAATACGTGCCTTGTTGCCCCTACTATCACTGGGAAAGGACACCGCAAGATTGAACCCAAAGCTAAGCACTTCTCCTATTGCAATAAAAACCAATCTAGTAGGCCAAACTAAACCGATAATTCGAAGAGACTTGCAAAGATATCAAATCATGCATATAAGAATTTAGAGAAGACTCAAATAATATTCATAGATAATCTGATCATAAATCCACAATTCATCGGATCTCGACAAACACACCACAAAAGAATATTACATCGAATAGATCTCCAAGAACATCAAGGAGAACATGGTATTGAGAATCAAAGAGAGAGAAGAAGCCATCTAGCTACAGCTATGGACCCGTAGGTCTGTGATAAACTACTCATGCTTCATCGGAGAGGCAATAGTGTTGATGTAGAAGCCCTCCGTGATCGAATCCCCCTCCAGCAAGATGCCGTAAAAGGTCCCTAGATGGGATCTCACGGGTACAGAAGGTTGCGGCGGTGGAAAAGTTGTTTCGTGGCTCCCTTGGATGTTTTCAGGGTATAAGAGTATATATAGGCGAAGGAACTAGGTCAGGAGAGCTCCGAGGGGCCCACGGGGTAGGGGGCGCGCCCTCCACCCTTGTGGCCGCCTCATTGAGTCTCTGACTTCATCTCCAAGTCTCCTGGTTTGCTTCTGGTCCAAGAAAGATCATCGCGAAAGTTTCATTCCGGTTGGACTTCGTTTGGTATTCCTTTTCTGCGAAACTCTAAAACAGGTAGAAAAACAGAAACTGGCACTCGGCTCTAGATTAATAGGTTAGTCGCAAAAAAATATAAAATAGCATATTAATGCATATTAAACATCCAAGACATATAATATAATAGCATGGAACAATCAAAAATTATAGATATGTTGGAGACGTATCAGCATCTTATTTTGCTTAGAATGACGGTAGCATTATAAGGTGATCCCTTCAATTAATTTCAAGATAAAAGAGTTCTCCCCGGGTATGCACTGTTGCTAAAGTTTGTCATTTTGAAGCACCTCGTGATGATTGGGTGTGATAGATTCTACATTCACATACAACGTGTGTAAGCCAGTTTTGCACATGCAGAATACTTGGGTTAAACTTGACGAGCCTAGCATGTACTAACATGGTCTCGAAACAATGGAGACCGAATGGTCGAACGTGAGTCATATAATAGATATGATCAACATGGAGATGTTCACCGTTGAAGACTACTCCATCTCACCTGATGATCGGACATGGGTTAGTTGATTTGGATCATGTATCACTTAGACAACTTGAGGGATGTTGATTTAAGTGGGAGCTCATTAGTAATTTGATTATTTTAACTAAAACGTATCATGAAATTAGTCCTAATAGTTTTTGCAAACTTATGTTGTAGATCAGTGACCCATGCTACTGTTCCCTTGAATTTTAATGCGTTCCTAGAGAAAGCTAAGTTGAAAGATGATGATAGCAACTACACGGACTGGGTACGTAACTTGAGGATTATCCTCATTGCTGCACAGAAGAATTATGTCCTTGATGCACCGCTGGGTGACAGACCTACTTTAGGAGCTGAAGTACACGTTATGAATGTCTGGTAGGCTCGATCTGATGACTACTCGATAGTTCAGTGTGCCATGCTTTATGGCTTGGAACCAGGACTACAAAAGCGTTTTGAACGCTGATATTTTAAGCTAATGTCCGGGTTGAGAGATATGAAGTCTCCAACAAGTTCTTTAGCTATAAGATGGAGGAGAACAGTTCTGTCAGTGAACACATACTCAAAATGTCTGGGTACCACAACCACTTGACTCAGGTGGGAATTGATCTTCCAGTTGAGAGTGTTATTGATAGAGTTCCTCAGTCACTACCACCAAGCTACAAAGGCTTCATGATGAACTATAATATGCAAGGGATGACGAAAATGATTTCCGAGATTTCCACGATGCTGAAATCGGCGGAGATGGAAATCAAGAAAGAACATCAAGTGTTGATGGTTAACAAAACCATCAGTTTTATGAAAAAGGGCAAGGGAAAGAAATGGAACTTCAAGAAGAATGGCAAGAAAGTTGCCACTCCCGTGAAGAAGCACAAAGCTGGACCCAAGACTGAAACTGAGTGCTTCTACTTCAAAGGAAATGGTCACTGGAAGCGGAACTGCCCCAAGTACTTGGCAGATAAGAAGGATGGCAGAGTGAACAAAGGTATATTTGATATACATGTCATTGATGTGTTCCTTACTAATGCTCATAATAGCTCCTGGTTATTTGATACTGTTTTGATTACTCATATTTGTAACTCGAAACAGGAGCTGCGGAATAAATGAAGATTGGCTAAGGACAAGGTGACGATGCACGTCGGAAATGGTTCCAAGGTTGATGTGATCGCCGTCAGCACGCTACCTCTACATCTACCTTCGAGATTAGTTTTAGACCTTAATAATTCTTATTTGGTGCCAGCGTTGAGCATGAAAACTACATTTGGATCTTGTTTATTGTGATACGGTTATTCATTTAAGTCAGAGAATAATGGTTGGTCTATTTATATGAGTAACAATGTTTATGGTCATGCACCCTTAACGAATGGTCCGTTCTTGTTGAATCTCGATCGTAGTGATACACATATTCATAATATTGATGCCAAGAGATGCAAAGGTGATAATGATAGTGCAACATACTTGTGGCACTGCTGTTTAGGTCATATTGGTGTAAAGCGCATGAAGAAACCCCATGCAGATGGACTTTTGGAATCACTTGATTATGAATCATTTGATACTTGCGAACAATTACTCTTGGGTAAGATGACTAAAACTCCATTCTCCAAAACAATGGAGTGAGGTAATGACTTAATGGAAATAATACAAACTGATGTATGCGGTCCAATGAGTGTTGAAGCACGAGGCGAGTATCGCTATTTTCTAATCTTCACAAATGATTTGAGTAGGTATGGATATATCTACTTGATGAAAAACAAGTCTGAAACATTTGAAAAGTTCAAAAAAATTCAGAATGAAGTGGAGAATAATCATAACAAGAAAATAAAGTTTCTACAATCTGATTGTGGAGGTGAATATTTGAGTAACGAGTTTGGCCTTCATTTAAGACAATGTGGAATTGTTTCACAACTCACGCCACCTGGAACACCACAACGTAATGGTGTGTCCGAACGTCCTAACCATACTTTATTAGATATGGTGCATTCTATGATGTCCCTTACCAATTTGCCTTTATCAATTTGGGGTTATGCATTAGAGACAGCCGCATTCATATTAAATAGGGCACCGTCTAAATCCATTGAGACGACACAGTATAAACTATGGTTTGGCAAGGAACCTAAGCTATCGTTTCTTAAAGTTTGGGGATGCGATGCTTATGTCAAAAGGCTTCAGCCTGATAAGCTTGAACCCAAAGTGGAGAAGTGCATCTTCATAGGATACCCTAAAGAAACTATTGGCTATACCTTCCACCACAGATCCGAAGGCAAGATCTTTGTTACTAAGAATGGGTCATTTCTAGAGAAGGAGTTTCTCTCGAAATAAGTGAGTGGGGGAAAAGTAGAACTTGATGAGGTAGTTGTACTTTCTCTTGAATTGGAAAGTAGTACATCAAAGAAAACCGTTCCCGTGATGCCTACACCAAATAGAGAAGAAGCTAATGATGATGATTGTGAAACTTAAGATCAAGTTACTATTGAACCTCATAGGTCGACCAGAACACGTACCGCACCAGAGTGGTATGGCAATGTTGTCCTGGAAGTCATGTTGTTAGACAACGACGAACCTACTAACTATGAAGAAGCTATGATGAGCCAAGATTCTGACAAATGGCTTTAGGCCATGAAATCTGAGATAGGATCCATGTATGAGAATAAAGTGTGGACTTTGGCGGACTTGTCAGATGATCGGCAAGCCATTGAGAATAAATGCATCTTCAAAAAGAAGACGGATGCTGATGGTAATATCGCTGTCTACAAAGCTCGACTCATCGCAAAAGGTTTTTGACAAGTTCAAGGGGTTTACTATGATGAGACTTTCTCACCCGTAGTGATGCTTAAGTCTCTCAGAATCATGTTAGCAATTGTTGCATTTTACGATTATGAAATCTGGCAAATGGACGTCAAAACTACATTCCTTAACGGGTTTCTTAAAGAAGAGCTATATATGATGCAACCAAAAGGTTTTGTCGATCCTAAAGGTGCTAACAAAGTGTGAAAACTCCAACGATCCATCTATGGACTAGTGCAAGCATCTCGGAGTTGGAATATACACTTTGATGAGGTGATCAAAGCATTTGGTTTTATATAGACTTACGGTGAAGTATGTATTTACAAGAAAGTGAGTGGGAGCTCTTTAGCATTTCTGATATTATATGTGGATGGCATATTACTAATTGGAAATGATATAGAATTTCTGGATAGCATAAAAGGATATTTGAATAAGAATTTTTCAATGAAAGACCTCGGTGAAGCTGCTTACATATTGGGCATCAAGATCTATAGGGATAGATCAAGATGCTTAATAGGACTTTCACAAAGCACATACCTTGACAAAGTTCTAAAGAAGTTCAAAATGGACCAGTCAAAGAAAGGGCTCTTGCTTGGGTTGCAAATTGTGAAATTGATTCAGACTCAAAGTCCGACCACGGTAGAAGATAGAGAGATAATGTTTTTCCCTATGCCTCAGCCATAGAATCTATAATGTATGCCATGCTGTGTACCAGACCTGATGTGTGCCTTGCCATAAGTTTGGCAGGGAGGTACCAAAGTAATCCAGGAGTGGATCACTAGACAACGGTCAAGAACATCCTGAAGTACCTTAAAAGGACCAGTGATATGTTTCTCGTTTATGGAGGTGACGAAGAGCTCGTCGTAAAGGGTTACATCGATGCTAGCTTCGACACAGATCCGGATGACTCTAAGTCGCAAACCGGACACGTATTTATATTGAACATTGGAGCTTTCAATTGGTGCAGTTCTAAACAGAGCATCATGGCGGGATCTACATGTGAAGCGGACTACATAGCTGCTTCGGAAGCAGCGCATGAAGGACTCTGGATGAAGGAGTTCATATCCGATTTGGGAGTAAGACCCAGTGTATCGGGTCCAATGACAATCTTTTGTGACAACACTGGAGCAATTGCCTTAGCCAAGGAGTCCAGGTTTCACAAGAGAACCAAACACATCAAGCGATGCTTCAACTCCATTCATGAAAAGGTCAAGGATGGAGATATAGAAATTTGTAAAATACATACGGATCTGAATGTGGTAGACCCATTGACTAAACCTCTTCCGCAGACAATACATGATCAACACCAAGACTCCATGGGTGTTAGATTCATTACTATGTAATCTAGATTATTTGCTCTGGTGCAAGTGGGAGACTGTTAGAAATATGCCCTAGATGCAATAATAAAGTGGTTATTATTATATTTCCTTAATCATGATAAAGGTTTATTATTCATGTTGTAATTGTATTGATTGGAAATTTAAATACATGTCTGGGTACATAAAGCAAATACCAAGTCCCTAGTAAGCCTCTACTAGACTAGCTCGTTGATCAAAAGATGGTTAAGGTTTCTTGACCATAGACATGAGTTGTCATTTGATAACGGGATCACATCATTTGGAGAATGATGTGATTGACAAGAACCATTTGTTAGCATAGCATATGATCGTTCAGTTTTTGCTACTGCTTTCTTAAATGTCAAATACATATTCCTTCGACCATGAGATCATGCAACTCCCGCATACCGGAGGAATACCTTGTGTGCTATCAAATGTCATAATGTAACTGGGTGATCATAAAGGTGCTCTACAGGTATCTCCGAAGGTGTCTGCTGTGTTGGCGTGAATCGGTATTGGGATTTGTCACTCCATATGACGGAGAGGTATCTCTGGGCCCTCTCAGTAATATAGCATCACAAGAAGCTTACAAGAAAAATGACTAAGGAGATTGAACTAGGTATGGAGATACCAACGATCGGATCTCGGGCAAGTAACATACCGACAGACAAAGGGAACTACTTATGTTGTCATAAAGGTTCGACCGATAAAGATCTTCGCAAAATATGTAGGAATTGGTATGGGCATCCAGGTCCCGCTATTGGTTATTGACCGGAGAAGCATCTCAGTCATGTCTACATCATTCTCGAACCCGTAGGGTCCACACGCTTAATGTTCATTGATGATATAGTATAATATCAGTTATGTATGTTGATGACCGAATGTTGTTCGGAGTACCGGATGAGATCATGGACATGACGAGGAGCTCCAGAATGGTCCGGAGGTAAAAATTGATATATATGATGATAGTATTTGGTCCCCATAAGAATTTCGGAATGCCGGATAATTAGCGGATCACCGGAAGGGGTTCCGAGAGGCCATGGGAGCATATTGGGCCAAACGGGCCAACCAGGGAGAGCACACCAGCCCACATGGGGCTGGCGCGCCCTCACCTCATGACGCCCTCACCTCCTTCTGTTCCACATGTTGGGAAAGGAAAGGAAAGGGGGTGCCTCCCCTCCTGCCTCCCCCCACGAGCCTAAGAAGGAAGGGGGGCGAGGGCAGGCGCCTAGGGCAGCCTTCGGCCCCCTTGGGGCATGCCCTAAGCAACCTCCCCTCCCCCTCTACCTATATATATGAGAGGAGGGGAGGGGGCAACACACACCACGATTCCAAGCCCATGTGCGATGCCCCCTCTCTCTCTAGTTCATCCTCTGTCCTAAACCGTTGAGCTTGGTAAAGCCCTGCGGGACAGTTTCACCACCACCGTCACCACACCGTCGTGCTGCTGGAATTCATCTACTACTTCACCTCTCTTGCTGGATCGTGAAGTTGTACGACTACATCAACCGCGTTGGTAAAACACTTCCACTTAGGGATCTATAATGGTATGTAGATTCTCTCCCCCTTCCGTAGCTATGCATCTCCATGGATAGATCTTGCGCGTGTGTAGTTTTTTTGTTTTCCATGCAATGTTCCCCGACATTTGGTACTGGATCTGTTGCTCATATCTGCAACACGATGCAGGGACTACAGAATGTTCGCAAGCCAAGAAGAAATGAAGTCGCGATGCGGGTCGGGAATGGTAACAGGATTACTGCTCAAGCCGTCGATGTCATGTCTTTAAGTTTACCTTCAGGATTTATTTTAGAACTAAAGTTATTCTTATAAATGACGGTTATTCTTATAAATCAAGTTTGATAAGAACTAAAGTTATTTTAGAACTAAAGTTATTCTTATAAATCTGTTATTTTGTTCCAAAGTTATGTAAAAACATTATCTCTAGATCAAGTTTGATAAGTGACGGTTATTCTTATAAATCAGAAAAAGTGGTTGTTCGATATTTTATAAGAATATGTTCTATGGATTTGCACCTATTGTTGGTGGTTTTTATTCATAATGGATCTTGAATGTGAAAAGAGTGTCTTTAACATTAATGTTAAAGGTTTTAAAAAGACTAATAATCTCACTTATATGTGCCATTGACATCTTGGTCATATTGGAAAGAAACTCATGCAAAAACTTCATAAAGATGGAGTATTAACATCTTTTGATTTTGAATCATTTGATACATGTGAAGCCTGTCTGATGGGTAAAATGACAAAAACACCATTCACAAGTCATCTTGAACGGGTGCAAGAGTTATTGGACATAATACATAGTGATGTATGTGGTCTAATGAGTATTCCAGCACATGGTGGATACTTATACTTCGTAAACTTCATTGATGATTTAAGTAGATATGGTTATATTTATTTAATGGAACACAAGTCTAAAACATCTGAAAAGTTCAAAGAATTTCAGGACAAAGTTGAGAATCATCATGGCAAAAATATAAAATTTCTATGATCAGATCGTGAAGGAGAATATCTAAGTCATGAGTTTAGCAAACATCTAACTGATTGTGGAATAGTTTCACAACTTACTCCTCCCGGAACTCCGCAAAGGAATGGAGTATCGGAAAGACGTAACCGAACTTTGTTAGACATGGTAAGGTCAATGATGTCTCTCACTCAAGTTGGCAATGGTTAACTGTTACCCACGTCCCCGTGGGTATACTCTATCAGGGGACGGGTATGTGCCAGCTTTAATGCCCACGGGGAAGTTGGTGGGCCAAATATCAAGCTGGCAATGGTGAACTGTTACCCACATCCCCGTGGGTAATTACTCTATTAGGGGACGGGTATGTGCCAGCTTTAATTCTCACGGGGAAGTTGGTGGGCTAAATACATTACCCAACACGCAAGACGGGGATGGGGATGGGATAGCATTACCCATGCTCGTTACCCACCTTACACATTAAGGCCTTACATGTGGGCTCTAAAATTAGTAGACCCCATGTAATTGCCGCACTTACCCACCCAAATATCCTTCCATCCCATCCCTTTGGCCAAAAAGCCCTAAGAAAATCCTAATATAGCCACAACATATTATTTATTGTGCTAAAATGTTATTTATTTCTACTGAAATGCTATTGAAGGTTGTTATTGATTGTGTGTATGGGTTTCCCCATGGGGATAAAAAACGACGGGGATGGGGACAGGAATATTTTTATCCCCACAGACGGGTATGGAGACGGGGACATGCATGGGAAGGCTGATGTGGGGACGGGGATGGGAGTCCAATACCCGACTGGGTAATCCCCATTGCTAGTCCGATCTCTTACTGATCTACCTTTATCATTCTAGGGATATGCACTAGAAACAGCAACATACATACTAAACAGAGCACCCTCTAAATCTGTTGAGACGAGACCATATGAGTTATGGAATGGGAAGAAGCCCAACTTGTCACATCTCAAAATTTGGGGTTGTCAGACTTATGTAAAACGTTTATAGCCAAAAAGCTCAATCTGAAAGATAAATGTTACTTTGTAAGTTATCCTAAAGAAAAAATATGGTATTCCTTCTATATGAAGTCTGAGGACAAAGTGTTTGTTGCTAAGAATGGACACTTTCTAGAGAAAGAGTTTATCAACAAAGAAGTAAGTGGGAGGACAGTACAACTTGATGAGATTACTGAATCTTTGGAAGTTCAGAGGACTAACAAAATGGAATCTATTCCAAAATTTATCGACACAAACTGAACCAGAAGTTACTACACCTGATGTAGAGACGCCGGCTAAAACTGTAACCGAACCGCATAGGTCAGGCAGAGTTATCGAATCTCTTGAATGGTTTCACAATGAAATATTCATCTTAGAAGAAGATGAACCTGTGCACTACAAAGAAGTGATGGTGGCACCCAGCTCAAAGGAATGGAATAAGGCTATGCAATCCGAAATGGAGTCCATGTACGAAAATCAGTTTTGGAACTTGGTTGATCTTCCAAAGGGTGTAAAACCCATATAGTGTAAATGGATCTTCAAAAGGAAAACATACACTGATGGTAATCTTACCATCTATAAAGCAAGGCTAGTAGTGAAAGGGTTTTTGCAAATTGAGGGAGTTGATTATGACAAAACTTTCTCTCCAGTAGCAATGCTGAAGTCTATACAGATTATGGTGGCAATACTTGCATATTTCGATTATGAGATATGGCAAGTGGATGTCAAAACTGCTTTTCTAAATGGGTTTATGAAAGAGGATGTATACATGATACAACCAGAAGGTTTTGTAAATTCGAAGGATGCCAGAAAGGTATGCAAGCTTCAAAAATCTATCTATGGTTTGAAACAAGCATCGAGGAGCTAGAATCAGCGTTTTGATGAAGTACTAAAAGAATTTGGCTTTATTAAAAATGATGAAGAAGCTTGTGTATACAAGAAGTTTAGTGGGAGCTCCGTAGCATTCTTCATCTTATATGTCGATGCCATATTATTGATTAGAAATGATACAAAGTATCTTAGCACAATAAAAGACTATTTGAAAAGTGTGTTTTCAATGAAGTATTTAGGCAAAGCTGCATATATACCAGGCATAAAGATCTATAGAGATAGCTCAAAACGTCTAATTGCACTAAGCCAAAGCACATATATTGACAAGATTTTAAGAGGTTTAAAATTGAGAATGCAAAGAAAGGTTTTCTCCCAATGTCACATGGCATAACACTTAGCAAGAATCAATGTCCAAAGAAAGCTGGTGAGCGAGTGCAGATGAGTGGAGTTCCATATGCCTCGG
Source organism: Triticum dicoccoides (assembly GCF_002162155.2). Lineage (NCBI taxonomy): Eukaryota > Viridiplantae > Streptophyta > Magnoliopsida > Poales > Poaceae > Triticum > Triticum dicoccoides. Next base: position 118,195,044 of record NC_041387.1, on the reverse strand, counting down.
CAATTGGATCCATCATGTATGCTATGACATGTACTAGAACAGATGTTTCTTATGCACTAAGTGTTAGTAGCAGATATCAAAGTGATGCAGGAGTGGCTCACTAGGCAGCAGTTAAAAATATTTTAAGTACCTCAGGAGGACAAAAATACATGCTTCTTGTCTATGGAGGAGATGAAGAACTCGTTGTAAATTGTTACACCGATGCAAGCTTCATGACTGATATAGATGATTATAAATCTCAATCGGGTTATGTATTCACCCTCAATGGTGGTGCGGTAGTTTGGAAAAGTTTCAAACAAAACACTATTGCAGACTCTACAACGGAAGCATAATACATTGCGGCTTCGGAAGCTTCGAAAGAGGCGGTCTGGATCAAGAAATTTCTTGAATAAGTTGGTGTGGTACCCAGTGCAATGAACCCAATGGCACTCTATTGTGATAATAGTGGTGTCGTTGCTCCAGCAAAGGAAACAAGATCCCACATGAAGACCAGACATATCGAGCGCTAATATCACATTATTCGACAACATGTCGAGAAGGGTTTTGTGAAAATTTTCAAGGTTCACACAGATTTGAATGCGTCTGATCCAATGATGAAGGCTTTACCACGAGCCAAGCATGAGCAACACCGGATAGCCATTGGTCTTAAAGAGACTATGTAAACTAGATTATTGACTCTAGTGCAAGTGGGAGAGTGTTGGAAATATGCCATAGAGGCAATAATATTGTATTATTATATTTCCATTATTAGTATTTGAGAGTTTATATTTCATGCTATAACTGCAATGATCCAGGAATATGCGATTCAGCGGAAAACTCATGTGCATGTGTGAAATAATAAAACAGTCAAACAATAGGTTCCCGGTCCAGCCTCTAGGACTAGCTCAAGTGTTGTTGGTGATCATGTTTTCCAGATCTTAGGATATGGTTAGGTGCAATGATGATGCTAAAACAAAATTAAGAGTATGACGTTAGAAGAACGATCATATTGAATCGACCCCATCTTGCATGTTATACTATTTGATTATATCATATGAAATTATCTGTTATAACATGGAGTGTTAGCATGTGTTATTTAGTTCCTCAGACCATGAGAGTGTCTCGGCCACTTCCTACCAGATGGTGGACTTTGGGTTGCTCAAACGTCATCTGTAACAAGGTGATCATAACGACAACTTTCAGGCTCACCGGAAAGTTTGTCAAGTGAACGAACAACTCAAGAGTGAGATTTGCTCCTCCGACGATGGAGAGATATTCTTAGGGCCCTCTCAGTGTGACGACATCCATCATCGTCTGGCCAGACATAGGTGACTTCGTCACGGGGATGTCGGAACATGTCAATGAGAAAGGAGAACAAAACCGGTAATGGGAGCAGCGGTATAGTGAGCATGGTGATGACTCAGGAGGATACCGATGCACAAGGGTTTTGTAAAGTATCGCGAAGCAAAGGGAACATCACATGATAACCAAAGGTTCACTCGAATATCATTTGTGTAATCACAGGGATCGATATGGATGTCCACGGTTCCGCTATCGGTCATTGAACGAAGGGTTTCGTTCATGTCATGTTTAATCGAACCTACGGGGTCACAAGATTAAGGTAATCAGGATCTGATGAGTGTTAGTGGAACGGTAGTGATGAGAATGTATTCGTGAAATAGTTTCATTAATATCCGAAATAGTTTTGAGAGGTTCCGGAAGTGTTCCAGGGTCACCGGAAGGATTTCGGTGAATATCGGGTAATACCGGGTATTACTGATTAAATATATGTAGGTGGAAAATGTTTCCAGAGATGTTAAATTATATATATAATACTCTAAAAATGTTTTATTTATTTTATATATTAATTAAATATCAACAGGCCTTAATAGGCCAAGAGGAGAAGGAAGAGTTGGGCCATAAAGGCCCAAGTAGGGAGGCGCCCCCCTTTCCTAGTGTGTGTGGGGGGGGCGAATCCAACTAGGAGGGGGAACTTCCCCCCTTGGCAGCTGCCCTCTCCTTCCCCGTAAACCTATATATACTAGAGGTTTTGCACCTATTGAAACACAAGTTTTTGGGTGCCTCTTCTAGTTGATCTAGTTCTAGTTTTAGTTGGTCGTAGACTAACTAGAGCTAGCCCTAGCGACCTCTAATCCTCATAATTAGAATCCCAGTGTGGTTCTAATCTCCTCACTCTAATTCTCTGGCGACGATTAGCTCTGTATGGTAAAGCGCTGCCGGATCGTGAAGACCGTACGCTTGCAACCAAGTAGAGAGTCCATGCTTTCGGTCTTCGGTTCGAGGGATCGTCCAAGGACGGTTCACGAGATCATCATCAATGTTCTAGGGACTTCAAGCACGGTCTACACAGTGGCGAAGCCACGTTTTAGCTGGGTAGTCAGTTGACTACCCAACTTTTCTTTAAAATCAACGTGTACATGTATGGATCCTGCGAAAAATACTACAAACTCACATATTTGACTACACAATTTTAAATTGACCACACAAGCTTAACGTTCTGGCACCGCCACTGGGTCTACACCGACTCTTCTTCTTCCCCTGCACACCCGAGTCGGTAACGGTCGTTGATCCCAACCCGATATGCATCTTCATATTGATCTTGGTGATAGTAGGTGCGATTTTTTTTGTTTTCTACTATGTTTCCCAGCAGGTCGAGGCTGCCCAGCCTCGATCGATCAAGATGTGTAGCTCGTCGACTCGGCGGCCTCCGCTCCTCCTGGGCCTAGGATCGACACGGTGATGGACGATGGCAGTTGTGCGTGCTGGGTCGGCGTCAGGTGCACAGTAGCTATTTTGTGCGTGTGGTTCATTATATTCTTGTAAATTAGCAAACATATATATATATAGTAGTGACACTATTCAACAAAAAGCAGATATAGGTAACACGGTATTTAACTATTCTGAACTTAACAATTTTGAAAACCATATGGTTCATATCTACATACATAACATAGTAACAACTAGCACATTTTATGAGGAAGAGGGCCAACAACCACAACTATCCACTGGAAGCAACTTGATCACGGTGACTCGGTATCTCGACAATGAAAAGAAAGAATCCTCATGTGCCTTGGTAAAGCATGAGTAGAACAGTGTCTCCAATTTTCCAATGTGGATGCATTGCCACAACCAGCGAGAACTTGTTAATTTGAATGGTTCCATTTCTGCGGGAAATGCAGTACCCGGCAATCATTTTGGCGTTATTGGCAGGCACAAGAGTAATTCCACCACGTCGGGAAATTGACTCGGGAATAGTTGCAGCATGCAATTTCTGTTTCAATGAAGAATAAAAACCAACTGTAACATATCATTGAAGCTATATAGATTTTGAACGTCATCATAAAAATAAGACTTTGTACCAGCATTTTGTGCACACAATTGGTCTTGTTCAATGTGTGCACTGGTGGTAGAATTAATCATATCCAAAATCCAGCATTCATATGTTGTGTTATCTCTGTCAGATTATCAACAAATTTTATGGCATGCTCCAAATCTTTCCAGCGAAATTTGATACGTCGAGTAACATACAGATCGTTAACTAGACATCCAACATATCCTACTTAAAAAGTGGAAAGAGATTATTTATTCAGAACATGACAGAAGAATAGTGGGCATAAATTGATAATTAGAGTTTGTTACTTCCTAGGAACAGAGTCAGAAAATGAAATCACAATTGGTTGCTTAAAAAGTGATCAGTTAGTCAGAAAAATACCCCGATTTTACTAATTAATATGCCAATATGAAGAAAGTTGAAAGAACACTAACCCCGTTATACTGCTGCGCCACGACCACTGATGCACCACTGCTGTCAACTGAGCTCAAGAACACCCATTGATTCCTCTCTATGGTTGGGGGCTACAGAGAAGAGATGGTGGTCATGAGCGGCATCAAAATGGGAGATAAGAGGCAGTGTTTCAGCAGTCAGGAGACGAGGTTTGAGCTACGGGGAAGGATAAGAGCCCTTCTATATAGCCATGTACGGCAGTGGGGTCGTGCCATGTGAGTAACCCAGAAACACCGACCAAAGCAGCGACACTGGAGGAAAAAATAAACATAGGAGACAACTAGATGGGAAAACGTTAGTCGTCCACCAAAAAGGAGCACAATCCTTCGAATAAGCAAAAGGCGCATAGAAAACACCCTTGGATACCTCAAATAGCATGTGTCATGTTGACAGAAATCACGAATAAATAAATCAAAATAACTAGAAAAAGCAAATCCTTACGGGGCTAGCTTTTGTAGTATTTGTTGGTTCCACATCATACATACTAACTTTTATTTAGAAACACTTGTAACTTTATTCCTACTCAGAGCACAGGTTTCATTAAAAAAGTCATTGTAGGTAGATTACTTTGAATCCAAGATCCAAGAAATTATGAAGTAACTTTCACAACTAAGAAAATAAATCTCTTAAAGTTAAGATGGTATCTTTGAAAGATGATATACATACAAGACTTTAACAAAAAAATCTGCAATGGAACTAGAACAACGCTACTACTACTTGTTCACCCGCACGAACTTCATTACCAATGAAGGTTTTTGAAAGGCCCTTGAGTCGCCTATCCAAAAAGATAGGAATCTATGAGCGATGGACATGCTTGGGTCGGGGATGATCCCCCTAAAAGTGCGAACCACAAAAACTTCTTGTAATGTCATGAAAAGATTTCAATTATATAAAAAATCAAATCAACAAAAACAACATGACAAAATAACATAAATTCATCAAATCTGAATAATCGGCTCTACGAAAACTCCATCTCTATCGCAGCGCCATAGAAAACCAGAGTAATTTATTCACAAGAAAGACAACGATGATGGTTAGATGTTGACAGACTCCAAAAGTCATGAAGATTCAAGGTCCCCACCTCCTAGCGCCATGATGGCATCTGAAGATGGGGGATTGAAAATTCCTTCTGGCGTCTGCTGGAGTTCCTTAGTCTCCCGCAGAAGGCGGCTGTCTCCTCTGGCTGATTAGAGATTGTCTCGTATGGCTGATCACAGCACACCAACTGTTTGTAGTAGAATGTCATGCATGGTAGGGCATGCATTGTTCCTTTGCACATCCTCTTCTAGAGAACCCAACAAGGAACTTGCAGAAAGATAGAGAGTGGCCTTCACATAACAGCCATCGGGCTGCTGATGTGCTACAGTTATTGGTCGCCACAAAAGCTATATTGCATTGCACTATAGGTTCACTCTACTTCAGTTTTTCTTTTGTTTTTCCTTTTGTTTATTTGTTTTTCATTGGTTTTCTTTGGCTTTTCTTTCTTTCTTTCTTTCTTTATTTCACTTTAGTTTCGGTTGTTTTCTTATTATTTTTTCTTTTCATTTTTTTGTTATACTATGGCTTTCTTGGTTTCTTTGTTTTTGTTTGCTTTTCTTGTAGTTTCTTTGTCGCTTTTTATCGGGTTTTTTCTCAAAACATGTCTAGTTTTTCTCAGCACAAAATGTACATTTTTAGAGCACATGTGAAACATATTTCTCATACACATTGGATATTTTTCAAATATATGATGTATATTTTTAAAATACATGTTTTGTAAACTTTTTTGACTACACGGTAACATTTTCCAAAATGTAAATATTGTTTAACCTTTGTGAACATTTCTTACATTGTATAACCATTTTAAAATTAAACGGGCATTTTTTGGAAACAGGTGACTATTTCTTGTACAATTTTTTAACCTACGTAAACATTGTCTAACATGCACAGGTGAATATTTCTTATACAATTTTTACATTGTATATAAATTTTCTAGCATGTGATGAACATTTTTCCCAAATGTGCAAATATTTCCTAAAATGTCACATGCAGTTTTTTAATGGTAGGAAAGATATTTTCACATTACACATTCTTTTTTACATTGTATACAAAATTTTAAAAAAAATCACATACTATTTTTTTGAAACATGGGAACATTTTTTCACAGTCAAATATTTTTTCGAAAAGTTATCAACACTTTTAAGTCTATGGTAACAAGTTTTTTAGAGTATGTTAACATCTTTTCATTTGTGTTTTTAATTTTTTTAAATAAATTTAAGCTTTTGAAATATATGCATTTAAAAAAATATAAAAAGAAATTAAAGTGATGTCAACATGATATCAACGTGATGGCCCACCAACGTACTGGGTTGGTCCACTACCGAGGCCCTATAAGCGAGCCCAGCTACATAGCCGCTCCCGTTGGAATTCCCTATTTGCTGCTTGTTGCGTCGGATTGTCGGATGTAGCGCACAGAGCAGGCGATCAAGCGGCGAACTGGGCCATCCCATTAATGTGTTGGAGCGTTTTCCTGTTCTGGAACCTTCTAGAGTTTCCAATTTTCCTTTTTTTTAGTTTTTTCTTTTTTCTTTTTTGCTGTTTATTTTTTCTTTCTTATTTCTTTTCTTTTCCTTTTCTGTTTCATTTTTTATTTTTTTCATTTCAAGTATATTGTTTTAAAGATGATGTTTCAAAAATTTCGAAAATAAAAAATAATGTTCGCGCTTTTAAATGATGTTCATTTTTTTTTAAAATGTTCGTATTTTCAAAAATTGATCATAAATTCAAATGTTGTTCGCATTTTCAAAAAAATGTTACGGCATTTCAAAAAATGTTCTCATTTAAAAAAAAATCTTTGGAATGTTCTCTTTGTAAAGTTTCAAAACTTTTCAAATAATGACCGAGATTTCAAAAAAAATCCCTGTTTTAGAAAATAGTTCAAAAATTTGAAAAAAATGTTCTTCTTTTAATTTTTTCACAAATTTAAATGTTATTTCTGTTTTCAAATTTTGGCCACCAATCCAAAACATGTTCGCATTTTCGAAAAATGTTCAAAGGTTTAGAAAAATGTTTCAGTTTGAACTATATTAAAAATGTGCGCATTTTTGACAAATATTCAGGATTTTCCATCTGATCTCAGATTAATAAATATTTGTTCTGAATCTAAAACGTTGTTCCTGTTTTCAAGTTTTGTTCACCAATTCAATTAATGTTCATGTTTGCAAAATCATATTCTTGAATTTTGGAATATGTTCATGTTTTAAAAACTGTGCTGAAAATTTATAAAATGTTCATGTTTTAAATAAATTGTCTAGAATTTGAGAAGATATTTCATTATTCAAGTTTGGTTTGCGAATTTGATTTTTTTTCACATTTTCGAAAAAAAATTGGGAAGTTGTAATTTCTTCATAGTTTTAAAAGATAATGAGAAAGGTTAAATTCGTTCGCGTTTCTTAAAAATTATGCGTAGCTTAATTAAAGTGTTCGACGTTTTAAATATTGTTACCAATTTTTTAAGTAATGTTTAGTTTACACCGGTAAATTTAATACTTTATAGTTTGATCTTCTTATTGACAATGATTAGTAGGTGGACTGGTTAGCCGGATTCATTCACAAGCAGTAAGTCTGTGGGTCAAAACCCAACTCAAGCAATACAATATTTTGCATTTTTTTTGCCCGACAGCTCGCATTGTTGAACTCGAAATGGGTCGGCCTAGTCGGGCGCGCCCTGTGCAAAGTGAGGTCTGCTTGCCGCAAAATGTGGTGAATAGGATGTTCCCGCTCCCCGCTAATCACTGCATCTCTAGAGTTACTAAGCTCCCTCGAAATAGAGCGGTCCGGTGAAACGAGGCTGTAAAAATTGTGTGGGCCCCGTTGGACAGCCGGTGATCGAAGTGGGCTAGACGGGCTAGCTATTTTCCTACGACACGTGGCTTGCATCTGGGTTGTTCCGCATTAGCTGTAGCGCTAGGCCTAAAGAAGTTTTGGTGGGGAAGTAAGCAGGGCCAAAGGAAGTCGGCATGGGTATCTTGGAGAACTATGTGCAAACCGAAGTTCACGGGTGGTTTGGGCTTTCGGGATGTTGAGCTTTTCAACCTTGCTTTATTATCAAAACAAGTGTGGCGCTTGCTTCAAGAACCTGATACACTTAGTGCTCGAGTTTTGAAAGCACGGTACTACCCAGACGATAACATTCTGGAAGCAGTTTTGGGTCGTCACCCATCTCACGTGTTTGGGAGGAAAATTGGCTGCCACGTGGCTACAAACTCAGGCCAATTTTTCCTATTTCATCGAACCCACCTCAATTAGTTTCAAAACTTATCGACCCCGTAACCAGGACCTGGAATAAGCAAGTGATTAATGATCATTTTCTTGCGCATGATGTTGATGTTATTTTGAATATTTCTTTGAGCTCTAGGGCGCAGCCAGATTTCTGGGCTTGGCACTATGACAGAAAGGGCTTCTTCTCAGTCCGATCGGTATACAGAATGATCAATGGGATCAAGTTCCAGAGAGAGGATTGGCTCGAACATAGGGCAAGCCATTCGAACCAAGAACAAGATAAGAAGGCGTGGTCTTCGTTGTGGAAAGTTAAGGTACCCTCGAAAGTCAGGATCTTTGTGTGGAGACTGTCTCATATGTCCCTGCCTACAGGAACTACAAGACATGCCAGAAAGATGGCAGACATGTCGGTATGCTCACTATGTGGTGCAGAGAGGGATACCTGGCGGCACTCTCTATTTGATTGCCGTATGGCGCGATGTGTGTGGGCCTTGGCGATGAGGAGACTCTTGAACATTTAATGGCCAACCGAACTGAGGATCCTAGATTGTGGCTTTTTTGGCTCTTCGATTCTATGAAACAACAAGAACTGGCAAGGGTTTTGGTCACTATGTGGGCTATCAGGTGGGCAAGAAGGAGGGCAATACATGATGACGAATTTCAGAGTCCTTTGTCCACGATGTGCTTTGTAAACCGTTACTTGGAGGACCTCGAGATCGTTTATGTTAGGAAACCTGCAGTTAATATACGTTTTCCTCAACAACGATCAAAGGGATGGATTTCTCCAGGAGAGGAAGCGGCAAAGATTAATGTTGATGGAGCGGTTTCGCGGAATGGCAGATCAGGTGCAGCGGCAGCGATCTGCAGGGACAAGGACGGAAATTACTTGGGTGCTTCAGTAGTCACTTTTGATGGCCTGGTTGACGCTGCAAGTCTCGAAGCTCATGCATGCAGCGAGGCCCTGGCTCTTGCCAAAGATCTCAACATCTCACGTGTGATCATCGCGTCTGACTGCTTGCAAGTAGTCTCAGATATTAATGGACGGGTGCTTTCTTCCTGTGCCCTTATCGTAGAGGAGATTAAAGAGTCTATGAGAGATTTTGTTAGAGCTTGTTATAGATACGAATGTAGGGAGGCAAATTCCGAATCTCGTGCCATTGCTTAGGCTGCTTCATCGTTCCCGTCAGGACGCCGCTTGTGGCTAGGGATCCTACCGGACATTACTTGTATTCCTTCTTCGTTGCATCATGAATAAAATCCCTAATTCACCTTAAAAAAAACTGTAGCGCTAGGCGAGGTGCGGTGGCTGTGCATAGGAGCGGGGCAGTGCTTTGTGGCTGGCGGCGGCGGCGTAGTGGGCTTGGCCGTTGGAGGGGAACCGGCGGGGAGGTGCCGCTGGTCTGCGTTGTGTGCCTCCTCCTCAATTGCCATTAACATCTTTCTTGATGTTGTGTGTTGGTGAAGCGGGTTCGATGTAGGTGTGTTGTACATCAAGGAAGGGGATAAATTACTGGTGCGGCGGCAACGGTAGTCGGTATGTCGCGGCGCTGCGGCAATGGCTGCGGGCTGTGCGGGTTTGTTGTGCAGTGAGCCGCCTCTTCCGTCGTTGGGCTCGGGCTGCTCTGTGGCGGCTTTCTCCTTCTAGCTACACAATCTGCTGCTCTTCCTTATTCCTTGTGCTATGGTTTGCTGTCTTGGTTGCAGGGCGGACGAAGACCCAGAGTTCTTGCTCTGTCGATTTCCTAAAATCTTACATGTGTCCTGTTTTCTTCTCTCAACTACATCCTCTTCAATCCCACCACGTTTCCCCCATCTACGATCCGACCCAGCAACATCGCCACCTCCCGAAATTAAATCCATAGAAGTGCCGCCTCCATGCCCATCCACCTTTCTCCTTCTGGCTGTTGTCGTTCTCGGCCACGGTACGTGCATCAAATTATTTCTGCTAAATTGGCTATGCCACGGTGGTGCTAGCTGAATTGATGGCGGGGGAGATGCAACTAGAAGCGAGCAGAAGCGAGGAAGGGCAACAGAGAGAAGGAATCAAATTAAGACGATAACTTTTTGACTGTAAAAAGGAAAAAGAAATGACTGTACTCGAAGATGGATGAGAGAAAGGCTAGAGGGCACAACGGAAGTGTGCAGATGAGAGAAAAAAGGGGGAAGAGAGTGCAGTTTGGCTATAGGTGAGGCGGACGGGATTGTGACTGGGCGGTGTTTATGGATGAAGGTATTGGCGCCTCTTAGATGCTGGAGGTCACAAGTCGACGCAACCTCAGCCAGCACTTTCCCTACGCCGCGGCGACCCTAATTGTCATCGCCTACATCTTTGAGTTAATAGGTACCATCAATGAGTGCTGATGATGTGCTCTAGAGGAGCTGCAGAGGAGCCTACGCAACACCAACACTGTCAGAGGGGGCGCCATGAGAAAGATCACGTGGATGCACGAGAGGCGTTGCAGTACCATTACATTTTATCGTCCTTGAGTTCTACACTTGCAGTTGCAAGTGTCACATCACACCAGCACTCACCAGTGTAAGTGCAGAGTAAGAGGCGTGTTTATTGTTATATTTATTATTTCTACCTTTTATCGTAAACTTTCTGTTCCGGAATGAAAAGAAATTACTGCAGGTTGAGGTGTTTTGCAAGAATTGTTTTAGAAAGAGAGGACGTATAAACTTTGATCTTTGGAATGAGATACTATAGCATTATGATCAACTCTAGCTTAAAACTCTTGTGCTACCCAACTACCCTTTTGCCTTGTACATTGCCCGAAGATACTGCCTAATTTCACCGGTTCGTTAGAAGTACTATTCTTGACTTGCTAATATCAAGCATATGTGTTATGTTTGGCCAATCCAATTAAAACAATTTTTCAGTGATTTTTCAAGTGGTGGCTAGCTAGAGCACTACCATGATCAGATATTATAGAGTTTGTTCTTTGTGCGATAGCAAGAGCATCTCTACCAACTGCAGTTTTAGTATTCTCGATAATTTATAGACCCGTCCTACATAGGTATGTTGTTGAATGACTTTCAGAAGATGTTTGTGTTCTTTCTGCACAGTTCATTAATATAATTTTCGGTAAGCTCACTTTTTTATCAGTCTATGTTTTAGCACAAATATATCGTAGCAATAAATTGTAGCACTAGGGAAATAAAGAGGTTCAGAACATTAATTTTCCATCATCAATATGACTTAATAAGTACACCCCAAATATATATTTTATCAAAGAAAGGTAGAATGTGCAAATTTCATTGTCAGGTATTCCACAAATGTACCATGCTAAGGCTAGCTTGTGTTGATCTTGATAGTATATGCTATCAATGTTACAAATGAGCCTTTTGCGACGAGAGGAAATGAAGCAAACTCATTGTCTTTGACCAATAGGCTTTATAATTCTCAGATATGTTCTGTTTGCTGATATATTTAAGTTTCTATTCAGCCTTATAGGATATGTGCAAGATTTTTGTTGGTCATTTCTATAGTAGACGTTTAGCTCTATTGGTCATCTCTGTAGTAGCCATTTAGCTCTATATTGCTTTAAAATCAACTGCAAAATTATTTGGAATTAGCGTGTTCTTCACTGTCCATAGTTCATATAATTCCTTACTAAGAAAAGCTTTAATTTTTCTACTTCAAAGAGAATCAGAACACAAATGATTGCCAATCTGCGTCTGAAAAAACTAAAAATATTATTTCAACAAATAAGTCATATGGTATTCCTTCCTCAAGTACCTTTGATTTTTTTCGGATCTACGAATGTGAATAACCCGGAGATTCTGCACTTCATTATCCAAGATATGCCCCAATTTACATTCAGTTTGTACTATTGTATGTGAATGAGCATATTTTTATTTTAGAGGTGGAGCAACATTGAAGCCACAATCTTTGCGAAACTTTTGTATCTGCCACATGATGCAGATTATCAAGATTTCTGATCCATGCCAAGTACCCTTCTGCTCTCATATTGGCAAGCTCCGGAAGATTGACTTGAATAGTTGTGCTCCTTCCTCATTTGTGTCTTGCTGGTAGGCTTGCATATTCATCATCATGACAAGTAGTTGTGTAGTGTACTGGCCTCTTTGGTAGTTGTAATACTACTTAGGTTCCTCAAATTTTGTGTAGGTCCATATAATAGTTGATTTGACCAAATTGTGTCGGAGATAATTTATGTTTTTGACAGAGTGTTCAAATCACTTAGCAGATTATATTATTTCATATATACATTGAACTGCAAAAAATGCATGCCCGGGCGTGCTTTGTTACCTCCTAATTTCAATTTGGGATGCATAAGTCAACTGATTGACTTTCTTCTGAAATCTTAGTGCCACAGAAATCAGTAGAAGCAGAGTATATATGTAGACGAGGTGATGTAGCTGGGGGCAGGAGTAGGGGCATATGCTGAGCCGACAACATGCCTGGACTTGAACTTCTCTTGTGATTTTTTTTTTTGACAGAACTCCTCCTCCTTTATTCACTTAGCAAAATAGTGGCATCGTTTACAAGTAATGGAAGCAGTACATCCGGTGCCGAATCCATCCAGATAGAAGGAGGAGAAAACTTAACTATCCTAGCAAGTTCATGAGCTACTTTATTACTCTCTCTATTACAATGATCATAAATTACATGATTAAAATCTGACGACATGAAATAGCAATCATCAATAATTGCACTTGCCACCGAAGAGGAGTTGCCTGCTCTCAAAGCTTCCACAACCTCCATGCTATCCGAGTTGATTACGATCTTGCTGCATCCAATGGTTCTGGCTAGATTCAAACCAAATCTGACTGCCAATGCCTCTGCAGTGAATGAATCATAGCATATGTCCACTCGTTCATTAGTTGCCGCAATAAATTTCCCGTTGTAATCTCGGATTACTGCCCCCATTGATCCCTCAAGAAGATCCCGGTCAAAGCCAACATCTACATTTAATTTCATATACCCCTGTATCGGCTTCTTCCATGAACCAACACGTAGCTTTGCCTTAGTGGAGCAAGCAATAGTAAAGTTAGCTGAGAGTCCTCGGATAGCGAGAGCAATTTGTGAGGGTTTTTGGGTGTCCTCTCCATGGTACTTTTTTCGGTGTTCATACCATAGATACCATGCCGCAGTGGCCACAACCTCCTTCAGTTTGGGAAGACCTAGGATCTGGACTTCAGTTTCCTCCATGCTTAATAATTCATGCACCACTTCTTCACCTGATTTGAATTGTGTACATCTCCTCTTGACAACATCAATCAGCCCCAATTGTCGCCATACCACTTTTGATCTTGGGCACTCAAAAAGGAAGTGCTTGATGCTATCAGGTCCCATATTGCATTCCGGGCAATATGTTTTCACTTTCGTGTGCTTCGAGGCAAGAACCGCCCTACACGGAATAGCACTATGGAGAACTCTCCAAATAAAAATCCGGATCTTTGCAGGGCACTGTAAGGTCCATATCAAGTTCCACTTCTCGTCGGGATACGATGATTCGGCTCTAGTTTGCAGCAAGTGACCAAATTGAGCATTCCATTCCACTTGGTAAGCAGATCGTACCGAAAAGATTCCATTCTTGGTGGGATACCATGCAATGAAATCTGACATTTCATATATGGGCAAGGGTATAGAAAGTATTCTCTGTACATCCACTTTCCAGAACGTTGATTAACCAATTGTGAGTCCCAGTCTCCAGTTGCTGGGTCGATGAGATCACAGACTCGGGTGATTAAATTATTACCTCGGATAGTTAGGACCTTTCTTGTCGGTGACTGAGGAATCCACGAGTCCTCCCATATATTCACCTTTTCACCATCTCCAATTCTCCAAATATACCCACGTTTCAGTGTGTCCACACCAGCCATTATACTCTGCTAAGTATATGAAGATTTTTGCTTCAAAGTAGCACTCATAAGATCTCCATCAGGGAAGTACTTGGCTCTTAAAATAATTGCACATAGTGAGTCTGGATTGTCAATGAGGCGCCATGCTTGTTTTGCCAAAAGTGCAAGATTAAAACAATGAATGTCCCTGAAGCCCATACCGCCTTTCTTCTTTGGTACGCACATCTTCCACCAGGCAAACCAATGCATCTTTTTATTAGTAGCGTCATCACCCCATCAATAACGAGACATCGCATTTGTGATTCCTTTGCATATTTTTTTAGGAATTTTGAAGACGGACATCGCATAAGTTGGTATAGCTTGCGCTACCGATTTCAAGAGCACTTCTTTTCCCCCAGAAGATAAGCATCTCTCTTTCCATCCCATAAGTTTCTGGACCAGACGATCAATCAGATATTGGAAGCTATCACTTTTATCAATCCCCAAAGTAGCTGGGAGGCCCAAATATTTGTCATTCAACGCCTCTGTGATGATATCTAAAATTGAGCATACATGTGCCTTCACATTGACATCTGTACTTGGGCTGAAAAAAATACTTGATTTCTCCACACTGACCAATTGACCGGATGCCGAACAATATAGATCCAGGATAGATTTAAGACAAGCAGCATTAGTAGCATTGGCCTTCATCAGGATGAGTGAGTCATCTGCAAACAAAAGATTTGACACTGCTGGTGCATCATGACAAACTTTGACCACCACGAGGTCGCCTTTATTTTTAGCCCTGGAAAGCAGGGCAGTTAGTCCCTCCGTGTAGAGAAGAAAAAGATATGGCGAGAGAGGATCCCCCTGACGAAGCATAGCTACTGCTACACAATGGGATAATGATATGGTTGAGGTTCTTCTCCAACGTAACAATTTTTTTACTTCTAAAAGCGCGCATAGCGTCTAGTTACTCTTAAACCCCATCATAGTGGGCCTCTTATAAGCTGGGCTTGCATGGCCGTTGGGATATTTGCACTGCATGCAACGGGGGTGGAGAGAAACCTTTCACAAGCACATCAGAGAGAAACTTTTGCCTAAAAAGGGGGCACCCCTACTTGGAATATCCTATTTGACGCGTTTTGCATCAAATTGTCGAGGTACCGCACACCCCTTTGACTCGTTTGGGCCGGCCTGTTTATTTCCTGTTCGCTGTCCCCCTTCCTCCCTCGACCGCTTCATTCGTTGTCTACAGAGAAGCTTTCCCTTTCTCCTTCGTGCCTGGATCCCCTTTTCCTCCGTCGTTCGACCGCTTTTATCACCTGCTTCTTCCTCCGGGATCCTACTCCGGCAAGAGAACGCCGATCTCGTAAGGCACCGCTGGGTCGCTGTGCTTCCTTTTCATACGCGCCACCGCATCAGATCTGGCTGACTTTGTCGCGTTGGATGTTTATTTGCAGGTCGCCGGTGTCTCCAGCGGCGGCGTCTGCGTCGTCTAGGGTTCCGACAAGGTCGGCGTCGTCTAGGGTTCTGACAAAGTCGGCGTAGTCTAGGCCCCCGTCAAGCTTCGTCAAGCTCGGCGTCGACAAGGTAAACGCGCCCAAATTCTCCTGTTATGGACCTTGCTCAGCGTTGACAAGGTCCATCCCCGTACGCGCCGCTCTGCAGCGTCACCTGCACCGACGCTCCCATCTGATTGTGTTCACCCCTTTGCCGGCGGCAGGTGCGATGGGCGGAGGCAGCGACGGGGAGTGGAGCTCGTTTGGATTGTAAGCCAGAAGTTGTCCTCGGCATCCCGAGCTTGATTTCCGCCTTGGAAGGTAGCAAGTCTTCTTCCCTAAAAAAAGTCTTCTACGTACTAAACAAAACTGAATTCTCTCAGAAGGAAAGTTCTGAAATGAGGCATGTAAGTAGCAGGCTGAACTCAGATCCCATTCGACATGCACATGACATGCCGTGATGAATGATGATGCTTGTGTGATGAGCTGCGCAACTAGGCCAGCTTTGTTTTCATACACTATAGCTTGTCTCATGTTTTGGTTTGAATTATGTTTACTTTCTGAATGTGTGAGTTCTGGTTGGTTTCTGATTTCTGAATGTGTTGTGCTTTGTTCTTCTGCAGCCCATCCTGCACAGGGGGTAGGCGTGGACGTGAGGCTCCAGGGTGCTACTACCGCGTATGGCCGGCCCCGTAGTCCCGTGGATAAGCAGCGGTAGGGACATACATAGACTGAAATATGAACTCAACTGAACATCTGGACTCCTGAATCCGTGCATAATGTCATGTGGAGCGTTTTTTATTTGATTTGGATGTTTCTGAGATTAGACAAGGGGTTGTGTTTAGAGATTTCGGATTCAGAGGTATGATTCAGCATGCTATTGTTAGGAGGTTGTGTATTCTGGCACTTGGCCTTGGGATTTTTGTTTTTGTTTTTTGATGATCGTAGGGTGGTTTGTGTAGGTTGACGTAGAAGTTTTTCTATGTTTTAAAAATCTTACGTTTATTTTACGTATTTTGTAGCAGCAACATGGATTAGTTCTTGAGACTTGTTAGCATGTATATTAGGTTTTCTTCTATTCAGCCGTTGGTAAGCAAGCATCTATTAACATTTAGGTCGCTTGTCCATATTATAGGCTGGAGTAGTTTTGTAAATGCTAGGCCATGAATTTATTCACATGTTTGTATTGATAAACGATGCATGTGTTGCATCCTACCCGCACGACTTTGTTTTTTTAATGTTGAAAAGTTTTCTTTAATTTGCATTTGATGCCGTAAATAGTCCTTTGCATGCACAGTAGAGTGTTCTGGTGTTTTAGGTAATTTCCTCTGTTGCTCTAGGAGCAGTACTACCATTTTTTTTCACACTATATTTGTGAAATTATACAGATAAGAATTCTGTGGTTAATTGCAGCATTTTGGGTGGACATAGTTAGTTAACAATGATTTTGTAGTATGGTGTCATTCATCTACCATACTTCTGTATCATTTTCCTTGCAAGTATTATCATAACATGATTATTCATGGTGTTCTTGTCCTCTGTGTTGCTTAGCTCTTATTTGTTTGGGCACACACACAAAAGCAGAACTTGTCTAGCAATCCCTTTTAAGTACTAACATAGTTGTTTGATCTTTTTACTATCATTGATATAGTTTGTTGACCTTTTTTCTATCCTAATGTATTTAATGTTTTCATTATCATGCTTTCTTCTGTGAATAGCACAACTATCAGTGATTCTAAATACTTGAATTATGGTCCTTGAATAACACTTGAATAATGTTCCTTGGAAAATGTTTCTCTACATACTTGAATTATGTCCCCTAATAATGTTCACTTTGAAATGTTCATTCAATAATGTTCCTTGGAAAATGTTCCGCCAATAACGTTCCCTACAAAATTGTTCCTTCAATATTTGATCCCTAAATTGTGCCCCTTTCAATATGTTCCCTAAATAATGTTCCTTGGAAATTGTCCATCGAATAATGTTCCCTAAATACTTGAATTATGTTCCTTGAATAACACTTGAATAATGTTCCTTGGAAATAGTTCCCTAAATAATGTTCCGCCAATAATGATCCCTACAAAATTGTTCCTTCAATATTTGGTCCCTAAATTATGCCCCTTTCAATAATGTTTCCTAAATAATGTTCCTTGGAAATTGTTCACCGAATAATGTTCCCTAAATACTTGAATTATGTCCCCTAATAGTGTTCACTTGGAACTATTTCTTCGACAAAGTTTTCCGCTCAATATTTTGTGATCCCTAAATAATGTTCCGCCAATAGTATTCCGCCAATAATGTTCCCTACAAAATTGTTCTTTTAATTTTTTTTTGTTTCATAAATAATTTTCCTTTGAAACTGTTCCCTAAATAGTGCCCCCTAAATACTTGAATAATGTCCCCTAATAATGTTCATTTCGAAATGTTCCTTTGAATAATGTTTCTTCAATATTTTGGACCCTTTGTTCAAATAGTGTTCGCTAAATAATGATACTTGAAAAAAGTTTCCCTAATTTCTTTAATGTTCACTTCAAATTGTTCCTTCTATAATGTTCCCTACAAAATTGTTCCTTCAATATTTGGTCTATAAATAATGTTTCTTCAAAAATGTTCTCTACATAATGTTCCCTAAATACTTGAATAATGTTTCCCTAATAACGTTATATTTGGGAATGTTCCTTTGATAAAGTTTTTCGCTCAATTTTTTGTATGCCTCCAATAATGTTCCCTACAAAATTGTTCCTTTAATATTTGTTTCCTAAATAATGTTCCTTGGAAATAGTTCCCTAAATAATGTTCCGCCAATAATGTTCCCTGCAAAATTGTTCCTTCAATATTTGATCCCTAAATTATGCCCCTTTCAATAATGTTTCCTAAATAATGTTCCTTGGAAATTGTTCACCGAATAATGTTCCCCCTAAATACTTGAATTATGTTCCTTGAATAACACTTGAATAATGTTCCTTGGAAAATGTTTCTTTAGAGCGGATTTTTTTACATCATGAACCTGTACTACAGTGGCGATGCATTTCTGCCTACAATTATTGCCGTGATCTACAACTTCAAGCCTTTGTTTGCTGCTACATACGGAAATACTACTTTTAGCATAGGAAATTTTGAGTCGAGATTTCTACCAGCTCTGAAAGTCAATTTCAGGTGCCTTCTCTATTTTTTGGAACTCTCTCATGTGCTTTTATATGAGTGATGAACAACTTCTTTGTTCTATACTCTCAATAAAAGATAGAAAGTGTTTTGAAATGTCTGGAATTTCCATGTCTTTCTTTTTTTGTACAGGTATGACTCAAGAGTTTTCCTTCTTCATATCTTAGCAACTACAGAGGTCTCGGAATGGAGGGTTTCTCTAATGTAAGTACCCCCTGCCCCTAATTTCTCCCACGAAAACAGTTCCATTCCATTTTCCTGATTCTTCGGAACATAACATAAATTGAACTGTAACTTTCCTTGAATTCTGAAGGATGATCTACAAGGTCTACATGAGAAATTGCTTTTCGAGATTGTCACTTGCAAGGACAATGAAATTCAGCTGCCATTTGTAACTTCTTTCCTGCAGAGACATGTAAAATCCCTACTTCTATTTATCGCAAGTACAGCAGACCATAATTTCTTTGGTAGACACTTGTTTTCCTTGGTGCGTAGGTTGCAATTAATTTCAAATTATTTCTGCTTCAACAGGGTTTCCGCATGTTCAAATAAAGATTTCAAGGCAATCATTTTTGAACCCACATATGAACACATCTTATGTACCAACTAACATATTTCCCTTTTTATTATCAAGGGTCCAAATGCAACAGAATTTTCCAACTCAAAGGAATAGTACCGTGAGGGAACTCTTCTATTTCTTTATTAGCTGTAAAGAAGGTTCCCCAATGAAGCTGTTCCATTGGTTTCCCAGTGATACTTTGTGTCATTACTTTCAGTTGTAAAGAAGGTTTAAATCTGCAGAATAAGTTTGTAAAGAAGCTCAAACATGCTTCTATACTCATACTTTCTTGGATTTTCAATTGTTTTAACTAGCAGTTGAAACAACAAAAATCCTCTTTTGTATGTTCCTTGTCTTTGTGTATGGTCTTGTTGGAAATCTTCTTCACAACAGTTCAACAAACAGTTGAAACACACAGAAACAACAGATTACTTTTCCAGATTGTAACTTTCAAGGATAATGAAATTCAGCTTCCGTTTGTAACTTCTTTCCTGTAGAGACATGTTAGTTCTCCATTCCTTTTATTCCAAGGATAATTGAGAATTTTGTACCTCCTTTTATCATGTTCTATGTACTGATAAGTACATTTTTCAGTTAGTCTAATCACATGTGTGTTTCAAAAGGGTTTCCGAATTTTCAAGTGAAGCATTGAAGATCAATCATTTTTCATTTCCCCACATCAACTAAGCTTAGGTAACTTCATGGTGTTTCTTACCCAAAGAATTTGTAATTTACAAATGTTTACGCCTTATCTTTCTTTGCAAGAATATACGTGTCATGCATTTTCTCCCTAATGCCAACTATCCTTTTTTTCCTTTCTTATTCTGAAGGGTGTCACTGCCATTATTACTACAATCGAAATTGCACTACGAGAAGTGATTTGGAATCAAAGAGAAAATAACATGGGGAAAATGTTTCCTTCATGTTCCAATTTTTTTTCTGTTTCTTTGGATCTTGCCATACTTATTACTGGTTCTTTCATTCAGTTTGTAAACAAGGTGTCATAAGAACAGAAATAGTTCCTGAAGAAGTTGAACCAGTTCAGTCTTAAGATTTGTATACTCTTTCCGAAACATTTTTTTCTCCATTTTTTCCTTCATGGTTCAGTGTTTTTTTTCTCCATTTTCCTATTTTCAATCTCAACACAAACAGCAGAACCACAACCAGAAATAGTTCCTGAAGAAGCTGAACCCGTTCAGTCTTAGGATTTATATACTCTTTCCGAAACATTTTTTCCTCCATTTTTTTTCATGGTTCAATGATTTTTTCCTCCTTTTTCCTATTTTCAATCTCAACACAAACAACACAACGAGAACCAGAAACAAACCTGGAAGAAAACAGTATAAACTTCCCAAAAAAATGAAACAGTAGAAACAGTTTTCAAACCCAGTCGGGCGCGCGCTAGAAAAAAGAAACAAAGAACCAGTCGGGCGCGCGCTAGAAAGAAAGAACCGCGCGGGAAGAAGCATCGCGGCCCAGAAAGCCTGCGAACGAAGTCCCCTGTGCGAACTCTCGTCTACTTGACGCAGAAAGCGGCGTATAGGAACTCCCCCCTACTTGTCGCTTTAAGCGAGCATAGATTGATCTCTCGCTGAAGCGACCTCGCGAATGGGCCAGCCCACGGGATGTTTATATGACCGAAAAGGAATATAAGGATTCGATCCCTGGCCGCTTCGCTGGAGCAGCTGACGCTAGCCATCGCGCCATACACTTTTTTTTCCGAAACGGAGGCAAAAGATTTGCCTCATCCATTAATTAAGCAGAAAAGAATTGTCCAGTTAATCAACGGAAAACCGGACGAAAACCGTCACAAACCGCTAAGCGGCACACCAAGATATCCCACGCACAACTTTACAAGAGTGCCTCGTCAAGCTAGCACACAAGCGTCATCGTCGTGACTTCTCCCCAAACAGGCGTCATCGCCATCCCTAATCCCCGAGCAAGCGACTCCGACTTCTCCGTGGACGAACGTCGAACCAACACTCACCGCAGAGGCTGCGTAGGAAAACATGCAGATCCATGCCGGAACTCAACCACCCGCATCGAGGGCTACGCAGCTCTGACTCTGAAGCAAAGATCCAAAGGAGAACTATGCAAGACTAGCGTCGTGGAAGACCACCGAACGGACCACGTGCTGCCTGTCATCGTTGCCACAGGGGCCCCGCCGCCGCAGCTCCGACTTCACCGCAACAACCAAACCGAGGTAATCCCACGAACACGCCGAAGAAGAGCTGACTACCACTGCAATGTCTCCGACTTCACTTTCCCTGTCGTCGTTGCCACAGAAGCCTCGATGCCACACCAATGCATACCACCAACCTCCCAACACACCAGTTGGGCCCTCTGACCGGATTGAACTCCAAAATCGATGCCCTCGAGAGGGAAACGACGCCAACACGCCGCCAACGACTGACCCTCCGGGTCTGGGGTTTCCACCGGAGCTGTCCCTCGCAGAGGAAGAGAGAGCATCCGGACAACGCCTTCAAGAAGGTTACGGCGTCCACAGACGCCACCGTCACAGGCTCCGGCCATGGCCAGAGACGGGTTTTCACCCAACCCTCGGCGCCATACACTTTGGACGTGTTGCATAAATAGACTAAGGGAACATGAACTAACAGTAAATCAATGTAAAATACATTTTAAAAATGTAAACTAAAAATTTGGAAAGAAATGTATGAATGCATACAGAAAATCATATTTCTCATCTATAAACAAAATTTGTACAGTAAAATAACAAATGTGCATGAAAAAAGTTCATCATGTATTTAAAAAATGTTGAACAACTATTTGAAAAATATTGAGTAAGTGAAATGGTGAACAAGAATTAAAAAATGTTGAACAAGTATATGAAAATGTCGAACAAGTATTTGAAAAATGTTGAATAAGTATTAAAAAATTTGAACGAGTATATGAAATATGTTGCACAATTATTTGAAGATGTTGAATAAGTATTAAAAAATATTGAACAAGTATTTAAAAAATGCTGAATAAGTACTAAAAAATGTTGAAGGAGTATATTGAAAATGTTAAGGAAGTATTAAAAATGTAGAATAAGTATTAAAAATGTTAACAAGTATTTGAAAATATTAAATAAGTATAAACAGATGTTAAATGAGTATTTAAAATGTTTAATAAGTAGTAAAATGTTGAACAAGTATTTAAAAAACATTGAATAAGCGTTCAGACAATATTGAACATGTATACAAAAATTGTTGATCACTTACAAAAAAAATGTAGAATGAAAAAGAAAAGAAAACAAAAAAATGTAAACCAAAAAAGAAACATATTAAACCCCCAAAAATGAAAATAACCAAAGAAATGTAGAAAGAATAAAAAACAAAAGCCAGAGAATAAAAAAGAAAAAGAAAGAAAAGAAAACCAAAAAAGCATTCAAAGCCAAAAAATCAAGTGAGAAAACAAACAAATGGAGAACAAAATTATATAATGACGAAAATAAGAATACCGGAGAAAAATAAGAAAACCAGACAAAGAACCGAAGAAACGAAAAAAGAAAAAATGGAGAAATGAAAAAACTCGGCTCTTCTACCTCAAGTAGTATGTGCCTCGTACGTGAAGACGAGAAACGTGGAGAGCAACTAATGAACGAGCGCTCCTTCGTGACCCTCACAATGATCAGTGCCACTTGGTGCGCTCCCAGCCGCCCGCCATGTGTTGCGCTCTGGACGCTCCCTTCAGATTTTATTTTTTTATTTTTCTGTACACGTTTTCGGCTTTATAAATGGGTTTTTTCGACGTTTCGGTTTTCCACCTGTCTTCTCAACTATTGGATAAAAAAATTGATTCCTTTTTTTGCGAAAAAATGGGGTTTTTTCCTTTCGCGAGAGTCATAGTTGTGCCCCTCGAAGGCGAAAAAACGTGTTTTCTTTTTTTTTCTTCCACGAAAGGCACGGTTATGCTTTCGCGAGAGTCACGGCCGTGCCTCTCAGAAACGAAAAAAACGTGTTTTCTGTTTTTTTTCTTCGGCGATAGGCACGGTTTTGCTTTCACGAGAGTCACATTGTGCTTTCACGTGAGGCACGACCCAGCCGTGCCTCTCGGAAACGGAAAAAAACCGCGTTTTTGTGTTTCTTTCTTTCACGAAAGGCACGGTTTTGCTTCCGCGAGAGGCATGGTTGTGCTTTCGAGAGAGGCACGGCCGTGCCTCCTCGAAATAAAAAAAACGTGTTTTCTGTTTTTTTCCTTCCGTGAGAGACACGGTTTTGCTTCTTTCAGAAAGGGAAAAACCCCGTGCTCCCGGTTCGGTTTTTTCGTCCGGTTTTTTTCATGAAAAAAAGGTTCGTCAAAACCTATCAACATGACATCTGGTTTTGAATATCTCGGCGAGAGGAATCCAACGGTGGAAACGGTTCGAGATTTGGACGCACGGTTAAAGAGATAAAACGTTTTGAGTAAAAGAATCTACAAAAAAAGGAAAAACTTCCAGGTTGCGACAAGTGGCGCACAACACGCCACTTGTCGCAACCTAAGAAGGTGGAAGTGATCTTTGCAACGAGTACTCCTTAACAAGTGATTTCGAGATGAAGGAAATATGCCCTAGAGGCAATAATAAAGTTATTATTTATTTCCTTATTTCATGATAAATGTTTATTATTCATGCTAGAATTGTATTAACCGGAAACATGATACATGTGTGAATACATAGACAAACATATAGTCACTAGTATGCCTCTACTTGACTAGCTCATTAATCAAAGATGGTTATGTTTCCTAACCATAGACATGTGTTGTTATTTGATTAATGTGATCACATCATTAGAAGAATGATGTGATTGACATGACCCATTTCGTTAGCCTAGCACTTGATCGTTTAGTATATTGCTATTGCTTTCTTCATGACTTATACATGTTCCTGTAACTATGAGATTATGCAACTCCCGTTTACCGGAGGAACACTTTGGGTACTACCAAACGTCACAACGTAACTGGGTGATTATAAAGGAGTACTACAGGTGTCTCTGAAGGTACATGTTGAGTTGGCGTATTTCGAGATTAGGTTTTGTCACTCCGATTGTCGGAGAGGTATCTCTGGGCCCTCTCGGTAATGCACATCACTATAAGCCTTGCAAGCAATGTGACTAATGAGTTAGTTGCGAGATGATGCATTATGTAACGAGTAAAGAGACTTGCCGGTAACGAGATTGAACTAGGTATTAGATACCGACGATCGAATCTCGGGCAAGTAACATACCGATGACAAATGGAACAACGTATGTTGTTATGCGGTTTGACCGATAAAGATCTGCGTAGAATATGTGGGAGCCAATATGGGCATCCAGGTCCCGCTATTGGTTATTGACCGGAAACGTGTTTCGGTCATGTCTACATAGTTCTCGAACCCGTAGGGTCCGCACGCTTAAGGTTTCGATGACAGTTTTATTATGAGTTTATGAGTTTTGATGTACCGAAGGAGTTCGGAGTCCCGGATGAGATGGGAGACATGACGAGGAGTCTCGAAATGGTCGAGACATAAAGATCGATACATTGGACGACTATATTCGGAGTTCGGAAAGGTTCCGAGTGATTCGGGTATTTTTTGGAGTACCGGAGAGTTACGGGAATTCGCCGGGGAGTATATGGGCCTTATTGGGCCATACGGGAATAGAGGAGAGAGGCCGAAAGGAAGGAGGCACGCAGCCCCCCTCTGGTCTGAATTGGACAAGGGGTGCGACCCCCCTTTCCTTCCTCCTCTCCCCCTCTTTCCCCCCTTCTCCTACTCCAACAAGGAAGGAGGGAGTCCTACTCCCGGTGGGAGTAGGACTCCCCTTGGCGCGCCCCTCCTAGGACGGCCGCCCCCTCCCCCCTTGCTCCTTTATATACGGGAGCAGGGGGGCACCTCTAGGCACAACAACACAAGTTGATCTACGGATCGTTCCTTAGCCGTGTGCGGTGCCCCCCTCCACCATATTCCACCTCGGTCATATCGTCGCGGAGTTTAGGAGAAGCCCTGCGCCGGTAGAACATCATCATCGTCACCACGCCATCGTGCTAACGGAACTCATCCCCGAAGCTTTGTTGGATCCGAGCCCGGGGATCGTCATCGAGCTGAACGTGTGCTGAACTCGGAGTTGCCGTACGTTCGGTACTTGGATCGGTCGGATCGTGAAGACGTACGACTACATCAACCGCGTTGTCATAATGCTTCCGCTTACGGTCTACGAGGGTACGTGGACAACACTCTCCCCTCTCGTTGCTATGTCATCACCATGATCTTGCGTGTGCGTAGGAATTTTTTTGAAATTACTACGTTCCCCAACAGTGGCATCCGAGCCAGGTTTTATGCGTTGATGTTATATGCACGAGTAGAACACAAGTGAGTTGTGGGCGATACAAGTCATACTGCTTACCAGCATGTCATACTTTGGTTCAGCGGTATTGTGAGATAAAGCGGCCCGGACCGACATTACGCGTACGCTTACGCGAGACTGGTTTCACCGTTACGAGCACTCGTGCTTAAAGGTGGCTGGCGGGTGTCTATCTCTCTCACTTTAGCTGAATCGAGTGTGGCTATGCCCGGTCCTTGCGAAGGTTAAAACAACACCAGCTTGACAAACTATCGTTGTGGTTTTCGATGCGTAGGTAAGAACGGTTCTTGCTAAGCCCGTAGCAGCCACGTAAAATTTGCAACAACAAAGTAGAGGACGTCTAACTTGTTTTTGCAGGGCATGTTGTGATGTGATATGGTCAAGACGTGATGCTATATTTTATTGTATGAGATGATCATGTTTTGTAACCGAAGTTATCGGCAACTGGCAGGAGCCATATGGTTGTCGCTTTATTGTATGAAATGCAAACGCCCTGTAATTGCTTTACTTTATCACTAAGCGGTAGCGATAGTCGTAGAAGCAATAGATGGCGTAACGACAACGATGCTACGATGAAGATCAAGGTGTTGCGCCGGTGACGATGGTGATCACGATGGTGCTTCGGAGATGGAGATCACAAGCACAAGATGATGATGGCCATATCATATCACTTATATTGATTGCATGTGATGTTTATCCTTTATGCATCTTATCTTGCTTTGATTGACGGTAGCATTTTAAGATGATCTCTCACTAAAATTATCAAGAAGTGTTCTCCCTGAGTATGCACCGTTGCCAAAGTTCGTCGTGCCCAGACACCACGTGATGATCGGGTGTGATAAGCTCTACGTCCATCTACAACGGGTGCAAGCCAGTTTTGCACACGCAGAATACTCAGGTTAAACTTGACGAGCCTAGCATATACAGATATGGCCTCGGAACACAGAGACCGAAAGGTCGAGCGTGAATCATATAGTATATATGATCAACATATTGATGTTCACCGTTGAAACTACTCCATCTCACGTGACGATCGGACATGGTGTAGTTGATATGGATCACGTAATCACTTAGAGGATTAGAGGGATGTCTATCTAAGTGGGAGTTCTTAAGTAATATGATTAATTGAACTTAAATTTATCATGAACTTAGTCCTGGTAGTATTTTGCAAATTATGTTGTAGATCAATAGCTTGCGTTGTTGCTTTCATATGTTTATTTTGATATGTTCCTAGAGAAAATTGTGTTGAAAGATGTTAGTAGCAATGATGCGGATTGGATCCGTGATCTGAGGTTTATCCTCATTGCTGCACAGAAGAATTATGTCCTTAATGCACCGCTAGGTGACAGACCTATTGCAGGAGCAGGCGCAGACGTTATGAATGTTTGGCTAGCTCAATATGATGACTACTTGATAGTTTAGTGCACCATGCTTAACGGCTTAGAATCGGGACTTCAAAGATGTTTTTTACATCATGGACCATATGAGATGTTCCAGGAATTTAAGTTAATATTTCAAGCAAATACCCGAGTTGAGAGATATGAAGTCTCCAACAAGTTTTATAGCTAAAAAGATGGAGGAGAATCGCTCAACTAGTAAGCATGTGCTCAGATTGTCTGGGTACTTCAATCACTTGAATCAAGTGGGAGTTAATCTTCCAGATAAGATAGTGATTGACAGAATTCTCTAGTCACCATCACTAAGTTACTAGAACTTCGTGATGAACTATAGTATGCAAGGATGACGAAAACAATTCCCGAGCTCTTCGTGATGTTGAAATCGACGAAGGTAGAAATCAAGAAAGAGCAACAAGTGTTGATGATTGACAAGACCACTAGTTTCAAGAAAAGGGCAAAGGGAAAGAAAGGGAACTTCAAGTAGAATGACAAGCAAGTTGTCACTCCCACGAAGAAGCCCAAAGCTGAACCAAAGCCTGAAACTGAGTGCTTCTACTGCAAAGGAAATGGTCACTGGAAGTGGAACTACTCCAAATATTTGGTGGATAAGAAGGATGGCAAAGTGAACAAGGGTATATTTGATATACAGGTTATTGATGTGTGCCTTACTAGTGTTTATAGTAGCCCCTGAGTATTTGATACTTGTTCGGTTGCTAAGATTAGTAACTCGAAACAGGAGTTACAGAATAAACAGAAACTAGTTGAGGGTGAAGTGATGATGTGTGTTGGAAGTGGTTCCAAGATTGATATGATCATCATCGCACACTCCCTATACTTTCGGGATTAGTGTTAAACCTACATAAATGTTATTTGGCATTTGCGTTGAGCATGAACATGATTTGATCGTGTTTATTGCGATACAGTTATTCATTTAAAGTTAGAGAATAATTGTTATTCTGTTTACATGAATAAGACCTTCGATGGTTATACACCCAGTGAAAATAGTTTGTTGGATCTCGATCATAGTGATACACATATTCATAATATTGATGCCAAAAGATGCAAAGTTAATAATGATAGTGCAACTTATTTGTGGTACTACCGTTTGGGTCATATCGGTGTAAAGCGCATGAAGAAACTCCATAAAGATGGATTTTCGGAATCACTTGGTTATGAATCATTTGATGCTTGCTAACCGTGCCTTTTGGGCAAGATGACTAAAACTCCGTTCTCCGAAACAATGGAACAAGCTACTGACTTATTGGAAATAATACATACCGATGTATGCGATCCAATGAGTGTTGATGCTCGTGGCAAGTATCATTATTTTCTGACCTTCACAAGATGATTTGAGCAGATATGGGTATATCTACTTGATGAAACATAAGTCTGATATAGTTGAAAGGTTCAAAGAATTTCAGAGTGAAGTGGAAAAATCATCGTAACAAGAAAATAAAGTTTCTACGATCTGATCGCGGAGACGAATATTTGAGTTACGAGTTTGGTCTTCAATTAAAACAATGTGGAATAGTTTCACAGCTCACGCCACCTGGAACACCACAACGTTATGGTGTGTCCGAACGTCGTAACCGCACTTTATTGGATATGGTGCGATCTATGATGTCTCTTACTGATTTACCATTATCGTTTTGGGGTTATGCATTAGAGACAGCTGCATTCACGTTAAAAGGGCACCATCTAAATCCGTTGAGACGACATCGTATGAACTATGGTTTAGAAGTAAACCTAAGCTGTCGTTTCTTAAAGTTTGAAGTTGCGATGCTTATATGAAAAAGGTTTTCAACCTGATAAGCTCGAACCAAAATCGGAGAAGTGCGTCTTCATAGAATACCCAAAGGAAACTGTTGGGTACACCTTCTATCACAGATCCGAAGGCAAAACATTCGTTGCTAAGAATGGATCCTTTCTAGAGAAGGAGTTTCTCTTGAAAGAAGTGAGTGGGAGGAAAGTAGAACTTGATGAGATAACTGTACCTGCTCCCTCATTTGAAAGTAGTTCATCACAGAAATCTGTTCCTGTGACTACTACACCAATTAGTGAGGAAGTTAATGATGATGATCATGAAACTTCAGATTAAGTTACTAAAGAATCTCGTAGGTCTTATAGAGTAAGATCCGCACCAGAGTGGTATGGTAATCCTGTTCTGGAAGTTATGTTACTAGACCATGACGAACCTACGAACTATGAAGAAGCGATGGTGAGCCCAGATTCCGCAAAATGGCTTGAGGCCATGAGATCTGAGATAAGATCCATGTATGAAAACAAAGTATGGACTTTGATTGACTTTCCCAATGATCGGCGAGACATTGAGATTAAATGGATCTTCAAGAGGAAGACGGACGCTGATAGTGTTACTATCTACAAAGCTAGAATTGTCGCAAAAGGTTTTCAACAAGTTCAAGGTGTTGAGTACGATGAGAGTTTTTCACTCGTATCTATGCTTAAGTCTGTCTGAATCATGTTAGCAATTGCCGCATTTTATGAAATCTGGCAAATGGATAAACAAAACTGCATTCCTTAATGGTTTTCTTAAAGAAGAGTTGTATATGATGCAACCAGAAGGTTTTGTCAATCCTAAAGGTGCTAACAAATTGTGCAAGCTCTAGCGATCCATCTATGGACTGGTGCAAGCATCTCGGAGTTGGAATATATGCTTTGATGAGTTGATCAAAGCATATGGTTTTATACAGAGTTTTTGAAGAAGCCTGTATTTACAAGAAAGTGAGTGGGAGCTCTGTAGCATTTCTAATATTATATGTGGATGACATATTGTTAATTGGAAATGATATGGAAATTCTGGATAGCATGAAAGGATACTTGAATAAGAGTTTTTCAAAGCAAGACCTCGGTGAAGCTGCTTACACATTGAGCATCAAGATCTATATAGATAGATCAAGACGCTTGATAAGATTTTTCAATGAGTACATACCTTGATAAATTTTTGAAATAGTTCAAAATGGAACAGCCAAAGAAGGAGTTCTTGCCTGTGTTACAAGGTGTGAAGTTGAGTAAGACTCAAGACCCGACCATTGCAGATGTTGGAAATATGCCCTAGAGGCAATAATAAATTAGTTATTATTATATTTCCTTGTTCATGATAATCGTTTATTATCCATGCTAGAATTGTATTGATAGGAAACTCAGATACATGTGTGGATACATAGACAACACCATGTCCCTAGTAAGCCTCTAGTTGACTAGCTCGTTGATCAATAGATGGTTACGGTTTCCTAACCATGGACATTGGATGTCAATGATAACGGGATCACATCATTAGGAGAATGATGTGATGGACAAGACCCAATCCTAAGCCTAGCACAAAGATCGTGTAGTTCGTATGCTAAAGCTTTTCTAATGTCAAGTATCATTTCCTTAGACCATGAGATTGTGCAACTCCCGGATACCGTAGGAATGCTTTGGGTGTACCAAACATCACAACGTAACTGGGTGACTATAAAGGTGCACTACAAGTATCTCCGAAAGTGTCTGTTGGGTTGGCACGAATCGAGACTGGGATTTGTCACTACAGGTATCTCTGGGCCCACTCGGTAGGACATCATCATAATGTGCACAATGTGATCAAGGAGTTGATCACGGGATGATGTGTTACGGAACGAGTAAAGAGACTTGCCGGTAACGAGATTGAACAAGGTATAGGGATACCGACGATCGAATCTCGGGCAAGTACAATACCGCTAGACAAAGGGAATTGTATACGGGATTGATTAAGTCCTTGACATCGTGGTTCATCCGATGAGATCATCGTGGAACATGTGGGAGCCAACATGGGTATCCAGATCCCGCTGTTGGTTATTGACCGGAGAACGTCTCGGTCATGTCTGCATGCTTCCCGAACCCGTAGGGTCTACACACTTAAGGTTCGGTGACGCTAGGGTTATAGAGATATTAGTATGCGGTAACCTGAAAGTTGTTCGGAGTCCCGGATGAGATCCCGGATGTCACGAGGAGTTCCGGAATGGTCCGGAGGTAAAGAATTATATATAGGAAGTGCTGTTTCGGCCATCGGGACAAGTTTCGGGGTCACCGGTATTGTACCGGGACCACCGGAAGGGTCCCGGGGGTCCACCGGGTGGGGCCACCTGCCCCAGGGGGCCACATGGGCTGTAGGGGGTGCGCCTTGGCCTACATGGGCCAAGGTCACCAGCCCCAAGAGGCCCATGCACCAAGAGAAGAGGAAAAGGGAGAGTCCTAAAGAGGGAAGGCACCTCCGAGGTGCCTTGGGGAGGATGGACTCC
>NC_041387.1:118148745-118163644 GCF_002162155.2 Triticum dicoccoides | reverse complement strand
GGAAAGGCTGCGCCCTCCCCCTCTCCCTTGGCCCTATATATAGTGGGGGAGAGGGAGGGCAACCATACCTAAGGCCTGGCGCCTCCCTCTCCCTCCCGTGACACATCTTCCTCCTCCCGCAGCGCTTAGCGAAGCCCTGTTGGAATCCCGCTACTTCCACCATCACGCCATCATGCTGCTGGATCTCCATTAACCTCTCCCCCCTTGCTGGATCAAGAAGGAGGAGACTTCGCTGCTCCGTATGTGTGTTGAACGCAGAGGTGCCGTCCGTTCGGCGCTAGGATCATCGGTGATTTGAATCACGACAAGTACGACTCCATCAACCCCATTCTCTTGAACACTTCCGCTTAGCGATCTACAAGGGTATGTAGATGCACTCTCCTTCCCCTTGTTGCTAGTCTCTCCATAGATAGATCTTGGTGACACGTAGGAAAATTTTGAATTTCTGCTACGTTCCCCAACAGTGGCATCATGAGCTAGGTCTATGCGTAGTTTCTATGCACGAGTAGAACACAAAGAAGTTTTGGGCGTTGATTTTGTTCAATATGCTTGCCGTTACTAGTCTTATCTTGATTCGACGGTATTGTGGGATGAAGCGGCCCGGACCAACCTTACACGTATGCTTACGTGAAACCGGTTCCATCGACAAACATGCACTAGTTGCATAAGGTGGCTGGCGGATGTCTGTCTCTCCCGCTTTAGTCGGAACATATTCGATGAAAAGGGTCCTTATGAAGGGTAAATAGCAATTGGCATATCACGTTGTGGTTTTTCGTAGGTAAGAAACGTTCTTGCTAGAAACCCATAGCAGGCACGTAAAACATGCAAACAACAATTAGAGGACGTCTAACTTGTTTTTGCAGGGTATGCTATGTGATGTGATATGGCCAAAAGGATGTGATGAATGATATATGTGATGTATGAGATTGATCATGTTCTTGTAATAGATGATCATGGAACCCCAAGATGGAGATCAAAGGAGCTATATGATATTGGCCATATCATGTCACTATTATTTGATTACATGTGATGTTTATCATGTTTATGCATCTTATTTGCTTAGAACGACGGTAGTAAATAAGATGATCCCTTACACCAATTTCAAGAAGTGTTCTCCCCTAATTGTGCACCGTTGCTACAGTTCGTCGTTTCGAAGCACCACGTGATGATCGGGTGTGATAGATCCTTACGTTCACATACAACGGGTGTAAGACAGATTTACACATGCAATACACTTAGGGTTAACTTGACGAGCCTAGCATGTGTATAGACATGGCCTCGGAACACAGAAGACCGAAAGGTCGAGCATGAGTCGTATGGTAGATACGATCAACATGAAGATGTTCACCGATGATGACTAGTCCGTCTCACGTGATGATCGGACACGGCCTAGTTGACTCGGATCATGTAATCGCTTAGATGACTAGAGGGATGTCTATCTAAGTGGGAGTTCATAAGATGAACTTAATTATCCTGAACATAGTCAAAAGACCTTTGCAAATTATGTCGTAAGCTCGCGCTTTAGTTCTACTATTTAGATATGTTCCTAGAGAAAATTTAGTTGAAAGTTGATAGTAGCAATTATGCGGACTAGGTCCGTAAACTGAGGATTGTCCTCATTGCTTCATAGAAGGCTTATGTCCTTAATGCACCGCTCAGTGTGCTGAACCTCGAACATCGTCTATGGATGTTGCGAACATCTGACATACACGTTTTGATAACTACGTGATAGTTCAGTTAAACGGTTTAGAGTTGAGGCACCGAAGATGGTTTTTGAAACGTCGCGAAACATATGAGATGTTTCGAGGGCTGAAATTGGGATTTTAGGCTCGTGCCCACGTCAAGAGGTATAAGACCTCCGACGATTTTCTTAGCCTGCAAACTAAGGGAGAAAAGCTCAATTGTTGAGCTTGTGCTCAGATTGTTTGAGTACAACAATCGCTTGAATCGAGTGGGAGTTGATCTTCCAGATGAAATAGTGATGGTTCTCCGAAGTCATTACCACCAAGCTGCTAGAGCTTCGTGATGAACTATGATATATCAGGGACATATATGATGATCCTTGAGATATTCGCGATGTTTGACACCGCGAAAGTAGAAATCAAGAAGGAGCATCAATTGTTGATGGTTGGTGAAACCACTAGTTTCAAGAAGGGCAAGGGAACAAAGGGATACTTCATGAAACGGCAATTCAGCTGCTGCTCTAGTGAAGAAACCCAAGGTTGAACCCAAACCTGAGACTGAGTGCTTCTGTAATAAGGGGAACAGCCACTGGAGCAGAATTACCCTAGATACTTGGTAGATGAGAAGGCTGGCAAGGTCGATAGAAGTATATTATACATTGTGTTAATACTAGTACTCCTAGTAGCACCAGGGTATTAGATACCGGTTCAGTTGCTAAGTGTTAGTAACTCGAAATAAAAGCTACGGAATAAATGGAGACTAACTAAAGGTGAGATGACGATATGTATTCGAAGTATTTCCAAGGTTGATCAAATATCGTACGCTCCCTCTACCATCGAGATTGGTATTAAAACCTAAATAATTGTTATTTGGTGTTTGCGTTGAGCATAGACATGATTGGATTATGTCTATCGCAATACGGTTATTCATTTAAAGAGAATAATGGTTACTCTGTTTATTTGAATAATACCTTCAATGGTCTTACACCTAAAATGAATGGTTCATTGAATCTAGATCGTAGTGATACACATGTTCATGCCAAAAGATAGTAATGATAGTACCACCTACTTGTGGCACTGCCACGTAAGTCATATCGGTATAAAACACATGAAGAAGCTCCATGTTGATGGATCTTTGGGCTCACTCGTTTTTGAAAGGTTTGAGGCATGCGAACCATGTCTATTGGTGTATATGCATGAAGAAACTCCATGCAAATGGACCGTTTGGACTCACTTGATTTTGAATCACTTGAGACATGCAAATCATACCACATGGGCAAGATGACTGAAAACCTCGTTTTCAGTAAAATGGAACTAGAAAGCAACTTGTTGGAAGTAATACATTTTGATGTGTGCAGTCCAATGAGTGCTGAGGCATGTAGTGGATATCGTTATGTTCTTACTTCACAGATGATTTGAGTAGATGTTGAGTATATTTACTTGATGAATCACGAGTCTGAATTATTGAAAGGTTCAAGTAATTTCAAGGTGAAGTTGAAAGATCGTCGTACCAAGAGGATAAAAGATCTATGATATGATCATAGAGATGAATATCTGAATTACGAGTTTGGCACAGAATTAAGACATTGTGGAAATTGTTTCACAACTAATACAGCCTGGAACACCATAGTGTGATGGTGTGTCCGAACATCATAACTGCACCCTATTGGATATGATGCATACCATGATGTTTCTCATTGAATTACCACAATAGTTTTATGGGTTAGGCATTAGAGACAACCACATTCACTTAAATAGGGCACCACGTAATTCCGATGAGATGACACCATATGAACTATGGTTTAGAGAAACCTAAGCTGTCATTTCTTAAAAGGTTTGGGGCTGCGACGCTTATGTGAAAAAGTTTCAGGCTGATAAGCTCGAACCCAAAGCGGATAAATGCATCTTCATAGGACACCCAAAAACAGTTGGGTATACCTCCTGTCTCAGATCCGAAAGCAATAAGGGATTGTTTCAAGAATCGGGTCCTTTCTCGAGGAAAAGTTTCTCTTGAAAGAATTGAGTGGGGATGGTGGAGACTTGATGAGGTTATTGAACCGTTACTTCAACTAGTGTATAGCAGGGCACAAAGAGTTGTTCCTGTGGCAACTACACCAATTGAAGTGGAAGCTTATGATATTGATCATGAGACTTCGGATCAAGTCACTCCCAAACTTCGTAGGATGACAAGGACGCGTACTACTTCTGAGTGGTACGTAATCCTGTCTTGGAAGTCATGTTGCTAGACAACAATGAGCCTACAAGCTGTGGAGAAGCGATGGTGGGCCCGGATTCCGATAAATGGCTCGAGGCCATAAAATCCGAGAGAGGATCCATGTATGAAAACAAAGTGTAGACTTTGGAAGAACTACTTGATGGTCGTGAGGCTGTTGAGTACAGATGGATTTAAAGGAAGATGGACAATGATGGTAAATGTCACCATTAAGAAAGCTCGACTTGTCATTAAGAAGTTTCCCGACAAGTTCAAGGAGTTGACTACGGTGAGACTTTCTCACTCGTAGCGATGCTAAGAGTCTGTTGGAATTATATTAGCAATTACTGCATCATTTATGAAATCTTGCAGATAGGATATCAAAACATTGTTTCCTCGACGATTTTTGAGGAAAGGTTGTATGTGATACAACCGGAAGGTTTTGTCAATCCTGAAATATGCTAATAAGTATGCAAAGCTCCAACAATCCTTCTGAGGACTGGAGTAAGCATCTCGGAGTTGGAATGTATGCTTTGATGAGATGATCAAAGATTTTGGGTGTATACAAAGTTTATGAGAAACTTGTATTTCCAAAGAAGTGAGTGGGAGCACTATAGAATTTCTGATGAGTATATGTTGTTGACATATTGTTGATCAGAAATGACGTAGAATTTCTGGAAAGCATATAGGGTTATTTGGAAAGTGTTTTTCAATGGAAAGCCTGGATTAAGCTACTTGGACATTGAGCATCAAGATCTATAAGGATAGATCAAAAACGCTTAATAGTACTTTCAAATGAGCACATACCTTGACATGATCTTGAAGGTGTTCAAGATGGATCAGTCAAAGAAGGAGTTCTTGCCTGAGTTGTAAGGTATGAAGTTAAGACTTAAAGCTCGACCACGGCAGAAGAAAGAGGAAGGACGAAGGTCGTCCCCTATGCTTTTATCATAGGCTCTCTACAGTATGCTATGCTGTGTACCGTACCTGAAGTGTGCCTTGCCATGAGTTAGTCAAGGGGTACAAGAGTGATCCAAGAATGGATCACAGACAGCGGTCAAAGTTATCCTTAGTAACTAGTGGACTAAGGAATTTTCTCGATTATGGAGGTGGTAAAAGAGTTCGTCGTAAAGGGTTACGCCGATGCAAGCTTAACACCTATCCGGATAGCTCTAATTAGAGATACCGGATACGTATAATGGAGCAACAATTTAGAATAGCTCCAAGTAGAACAGTTATTTGAAATGGCTCCAAATATAGCGTAGTAGCTGCATCTGCAAGATGACATAGAGATTTGCAAAGTACACACGGATCTGAAAAATTCAGACCCGTTGACTATAACATCTCTCACAAGCATAACATGATCAAACCCAGAACTCATCGAGTGTTAATCACATGGTAATGTGAACTAGATTATTAACTCTAGTAAACTCTTTGGGTGTTAGTCACATGGGAATGTGACCTTGAGTGTTAATCACATATCGATGTGAACTAGATTATTGACTCTAGTGCAAGTGGGAGACTGTTGGAAATATGCCCTAGAGGCAATAATAAATTAGTTATTATTATATTTCCTTGTTCATGATAATCGTTTATTATCCATGCTAGAATTGTATTGATAGGAAACTCAGATACATGTGTGGATACATAGATAACACCATGTCCCTAGTAAGCCTCTAGTTGACTAGCTCGTTGATCAATAGATGGTTACGGTTTCCTAACCATGGACATTGGATGTCAATGATAACGGGATCACATCATTAGGAGAATGATGTGATGGACAAGACCCAATCCTAAGCCTAGCACAAAGATCGTGTAGTTCGTATGCTAAAGCTTTTCTAATGTCAAGTATCATTTCCTTAGACCATGAGATTGTGCAACTCCCGGATACCGTACGAATACTTTGGGTGTACCAAACGTCACAACATAACTGGGTGACTATAAAGGTGCACTACAGGTATCTCCGAAAGTGTCTGTTGGGTTGGCACGAATCGAGACTGGGATTTGTCACTCCGTGTAAGCGGAGAGGTATCTCTGGGCCCACTCGGTAGGACATCATCATAATGTGCACAATGTGATCAAGGAGTTTATCACGGGATGATGTGTTACGGAACGAGTAAAGAGACTTGCCAGTAACGAGATTGAACAAGGTATAGGGATACCGACGATTGAATCTCGGGCAAGTACAATACCGCTAGACAAAGGGAATTGTATACGGGATTGATTAAGTCCTTGACATCGTGGTTCATCCAATGAGATCATCGTGGAACATGTGGGAGCCAACATGGGTATCCAGATCCCGCTGTTGGTTATTGACCGGAGAACGTCTCGATCATGTCTGCATGCTTCCCGAACTCGTAGGGTCTACACACTTAAGGTTCGGTGACACTAGGGTTATAGAGATATTAGTATGCGGTAACCCGAAAGTTGTTCGGAGTCCCGGATGAGATCCCGGACGTCATGAGGAGTTCCGGAATGGTCCGGAGGTAAAGAATTATATATAGGAAGTGCTGTTTCGGCCATCGGGACAAGTTTCAGGGTCACCGGTATTGTACCGGGACCACCGGAAGGGTCCCGGGGGTCCACCGGGTGGGACCACCTGCCCCGGGGGGGCACATGGGCTGTAGGGGGTGCGCCTTGGCCTACATGGGCCAAGGTCACCAGCCCCAAGAGGCCCATGCACCAAGAGAAGAGGAAAAGGGAGAGTCCTAAAGAGGGAAGGCACCTCCGAGGTGCCTTGGGGAGGATGGACTCCTCCCCCCCTTGGCCACACCCTTCCTTGGAGGAAGGGGAAAGGCTGCGCCCTCCCCCTCTCCCTTGGCCCTATATATAGTGGGGGAGAGGGAGGGCAACCATACCTAAGGCCTGGCGCCTCCCTCTCCCTCCCGTGACACATCTTCCTCCTCCCGCAGCGCTTAGCGAAGCCCTGTTGGAATCCCGCTACTTCCACCATCACGCCATCGTGCTGCTGGATCTCCATTAACCTCTCCCCCCTTGCTGGATCAAGAAGGAGGAGACGTCGCTGCTCCGTATGTGTGTTGAACGCAGAGGTGCCGTCCGTTCGGCGCTAGGATCATCGGTGATTTGAATCACGACGAGTACGACTCCATCAACCCCATTCTCTTGAACACTTCCGCTTAGCGATCTACAAGGGTATGTAGATGCACTCTCCTTCCCCTCGTTTCTAGTCTCTCCATAGATAGATCTTGGTGACACGTAGGAAAATTTTGAATTTCTACTACGTTCCCCAACAGCAGAAAATAGAAAGAGAATGAAAAGTCATTCCCTATGCCTCAGTCATAGGTTCTATAAAGTATGCTATACTGTGAACCAGACCTATTGTATACCTTGCTCTGTGTTTGGCAAAGGAATACAATTTTGATCTAATAAGTAGATCACTGGACATGGGTCAAGAATATCCTTAGTGAGGACTAAGGAGATGTTTCTCGATTATGGAGGTGATAAAAGAGCCCGTCGTTAAAGTAACAATGATGCAAGCTTTTACACCAATCCAGATGACTCTAAGTCTCAATCTGGATACATATTGAAAGTGGGAGCAATTAGCTAGAGTAGCTCCGTGCAGAGCATTGTGGACATAGAATATTTGCGAAATACATACGGCTCTGAATATGACAGACCCGTTGACTAAGCTTCTCTCACGAACAAAACATGATCATACCTTAGTACTCTTTTGGGTGTTAATCACATAGCGATGTGAACTAGATTATTGACTCTAGTAAACCCTTTGAGTGTTGATCACATGATGATGTGAACTATGGGTATTAATCACATGCAGATGTGAATATTGGTGTTAAATCACATAGCGATGTGAACTAGATTATTGACTCTAGTGCAAGTGGGAGACTGAAGGAAATGTGCCCTAGAGGCAATAATAAAGTTATTATTTATTTCCTTATTTCATGATAAATGTTTATTATTCATGCTAGAATTGTATTAACCGGAAACATGATACATGTGTGAATACATAGACAAACATATAGTCACTAGTATGCCTCTACTTGACTAGCTCATTAATCAAAGATGGTTATGTTTCCTAACCATAGACATGTGTTGTCATTTGATTAATGGGATCACATCATTAGGAGAATGATGTGATTGACATGACCCATTTCGTTAGCCTAGCAATTGATCGTTTAGTATATTGCTATTGCTTTCTTCATGACTTATACATGTTCCTGTAACTATGAGATTATGCAACTCCCGTTTACCGGAGGAACACTTTGGGTACTACCAAACGTCACAACGTAACTGGGTGATTATAAAGGAGTACTACAGGTGTCTCCGAAGGTACATGTTGAGTTGGCATATTTCGAGATTAGGTTTTGTCACTCCGATTGTCGGAGAGGTATCTCTGGGCCCTCTCGGTAATGCACATCACTATAAGCCTTGCAAGCAATGTGACTAATGAGTTAGTTGCGGGATGATGCATTATGTAACGAGTAAAGAGACTTGCCGGTAACGAGATTGAACTAGGTATTGGATACCGACGATCGAATCTCGGGCAAGTAACATACCGATGACAAAGGGAACAACGTATGTTGTTATGCGGTTTGACCGATAAAGATCTTCGTAGAATATGTGGGAGCCAATATGGGCATCCAGGTCCCGCTATTGGTTATTGACCGGAAACGTGTTTCGGTCATGTCTACATAGTTCTCGAACCCGTAGGGTCCGCACGCTTAAGGTTTCGATGACAGTTTTATTATGAGTTTATGAGTTTTGATGTACCGAAGGAGTTCGGAGTCCCGTATGAGATCGGAGACATGACGAGGAGTCTCGAAATGGTCGAGACATAAAGATCGATACATTGGACGACTATATTCGGAGTTCGGAAAGGTTCCAAGTGATTCGGGTATTTTTCGGAGTACCGGAGAGTTACGGGAATTCGCCGGGGAGTATATGGGCCTTATTGGGCCATACGGGAATAGAGGAGAGAGGCCAAAAGGAAGGAGGCGCGCAGCCCCCCTCTGGTCCGAATTGGACAAGGGGTGCGGCCCCCCTTTCCTTCCTCCTCTCCCCCTCTTTCCCCCCTTCTCCTACTCCAACAAGGAAGGAGGGAGTCCTACTCCCGGTGGGAGTAGGACTCCCCTTGGCGCGCCCCTCCTAGGCCAGCCGCCCCCTCCCCCCTTGCTCCTTTATATACGGGGGCAGGGGGCACCTCTAGGAACAACAACACAAGTTGATCTACGGATCATTCCTTAGCCGTGTGCGGTGCCCCCCTCCACCATATTCCACCTCAGTCATATCGTCGCGGAGTTTAGACGAAGCCCTGTGCCAGTAGAACATCATCATCGTAACCACGCCGTCGTGCTGACGGAACTCATCCCCGAAGCTTTGCTGGATTGGAGCCCGGGGATCGTCATCGAGCTGAACGTGTGCTGAACTCGGAGGTGCCGTACGTTCGGTACTTGGATCGGTCGGATCGTGCAGACGTACGACTACATCAACCGCGTTGTCATAACGCTTCCGCTTACGGTCTACGAGGGTACGTGGACAACACTCTCCCCTCTCATTGCTATGTCATCACCATGATCTTGCGTCTGCATAGAATTTTTTTTGAAATTACTACGTTCCCCAACACGAGAAACGTGGCGCAGCGACTGGCGGTTGTAGGCTTGACAGAAACGATCAAAGTTTGACTCTCCTAATGGGGCGGCCCGATTGGTCGAAATGCTTCAGCAGACCGAAGGTTCGTCACGCTGAATGCATTCGCGTAAAAAAAACATCACAGCTGAACTTTATATATGCACACAATACTCTGAGTGGGGCGTTTTGGTGAGTGGGCTCCATGGAGCCCAAAATTTCTGAAAAAAATAAAATTCAAACTTGTCGGTTTAAAAAAATCTGAAAAAAATATGCAAGTATATAAGGATGAAAGGTATATGTGTGTAGA
This sequence comes from Triticum dicoccoides, assembly GCF_002162155.2. NCBI lineage: Eukaryota > Viridiplantae > Streptophyta > Magnoliopsida > Poales > Poaceae > Triticum > Triticum dicoccoides. The sequence goes on along the minus strand of NC_041387.1, from coordinate 118,153,836 downwards.
AGTCCATGATGAAATACCTTGAAATGCAACCTATACAAAAAACAAATTCATGGACTTTGAGGATGAATTTTTATTTTTGCCATGCCTTCATTTCAACGTATTTCATCTTGAAAATTTACACACATGTACATAATACTTCCACGTATATCTGTATTTTTTAGAATTTTTTGAAACATGGAGATATGAATTTTAAAAATTGCAAATGGAGGCCTCCATGGAGCTTGGCCTCCAAAAGCAATTTCCGCACTACCCTGAAGAAGCAACATGCAGGCTTTGATATGTGTGGGGCGGTTCACAAAATGGTTCCTTCAGGAACATATTCGGATATTCCAAAGAGATTATATGAAGTTTTTTTTATTGGTAATAGAAGTCTCAAACATATGTAGGATAAACGTTTAGATGATATAATGTGCATAAATAACTCAAAGGCAAACTTGCTAGCTAGCGAGAATTAAGCAGCATGTAACTGCAACCAGGCTTGCAAGGTGAGCTCCTGGATGTCACTAAATATTTCTCGCCAACTCCGCGGCGCCACCATCATTGTCCTCGGTACCATCATCATCTCCATCATCGCCAACAACTTTGTCTTCATCATCATAAGTTCCATCTCCATCTTCGCCGACAGCTCCATCTCCATCGTCATCGGCTCCATCTCCCTCATCCTCAGCAACAACAGCGTCCAGGGCTCCATCTTCACCAACAGCATCATCATCTCCATCGGCGGCAGCACCACCATTGTCATCACCGTTATCTGCATCTCCCTCTTCCAGATATTCCTCATTGTCTGCATGCAGTCAGTGATGTCATGTTTCAATAAATACTTATTTCTTCTGTTTCTTTTACCATACTTTGATTTCGTAGTAGAAAAACTTGTGATGCCACGAGCCTACACCACTTTGTTGGTGCAACAAACCACTGAAAAATATATATTACCACATATAGTTCTAGAAATCAAATAAGTTAATTGGTGTTCTTATTTATCTACGAATGTGAAACACATGTATACAGTTCATTTATATTGTACACGCACCATCTTGTTTTTCTCCAGGAAGAATGTAGATCTTCTTGACTGAAATAGCAAAATCCCTGTAACATTTAGTTGTTAATATTTCATCATTTATAACAAGAATTATAGAATTCTACATAAGAGGCAAAAAAGAATACATAGATTAATATCCAAGAACTCACTCCCATGGAACTTCACCGAGAAAGAAACGATAACCATCCACATTATCGTACAAAAACATGAAGTCATTATGTATCGCACCTTCTTCTTCACTCATCGCCAAGCCACTAAGTTGGTACTGTGAAACTGAACAATACAAATGAAACAATGTTAGTAAATAGATAATTATAAACTTTATAACTGTCCATATTTGACCAGAAAGAAGGAAAAATCTCACTTGTTCGTTAGGCGGCTGACACACAATTATAATGGTAAGGATCAATACTAGGTCAGGTTAGGAAACAAAAATTCCAAACACAGTTGAAACATTCCCTTGCATAAACACTAGTACTTCCAAAGAGTACTAGAAAGCGGCGATCTAGGCTTGCAATTTGCGTGGGACAAGTCTGCAACCTATAAGTAAATGAAGATCTAGATCCTCTACACCAAGACGTACAAGTAGTAACTGACTTGAAATAATTAAGAACATGGCCTAGGTGATCTAGATCCTCTACACCAAGACGTACAAGTAGTAACTGATTTGAAATAATTAACAGCATGGCCTAGGTGAACAAAACAAAAATGGAAACGTGGTCAATGATCTATCTTAATTGTAGTGTTTTATTTCGTAAAATTTCCTTGGGCTCCACCTCCATGTTAAGATCTTTTGACCCAACCATGCATGATTATGCAATGCTAGATTCGGATGTTGCATTCGAACTATATGACAGAGAATACATATACATGTAGATTCATGTCAGACTATTCATATAGAATAAATTCGTTGATGAAAGCTTATCTTACAAATTGTAACATAGAGTTGCCTTAAAAAATACTTACGTGAATAGTTGCTTCCCAGTCTTTTCAGAGTGAAGGACAACGAGTCATAACTATTGTGAGTAGCCAAATTTATCTTCCTTCCAAAGGGCTCCCCATGCAAGAAAACCTTCACAGACCTTGTTGGTGAGAACCTTGGATTTCCCTCTGGTACAAATGAAGCATCCATTGGAGATACGTCCTATGGTCTCTGGTTAGTAAATAAGATGAATCTCTCAATTCAACAAGCTAGTGATATATCAACTTTAGAAATAGTATGCTAACAGTGAGAAGCGAATAATAAAAATATGAGTGCATCCTATTGTTACATACGTTGATAGGTCGTGTTGAAAATATAAGAACCTTGGTCACAGGCATGTACCTGGTGGGATGCACACTGGGGGTTTTGTACTCCAATGCTTGGTCCTAGAGTTAAAGAAAGAATACATAGCATACCTTGTTTTTCAGCTTCAGCCTTGTAAATATAGTATTTCTAGAAATGGCACTCAGAATTTCCTAAGAAGTTGAATAAGAAGTTAAGTGAAAACACTTAAGGACAAGATGGAAATGGGTTTATATGCTATGCAAATTTACAAAAATATAAGGGTGTGGCCGGAAATGCATCAGTCATATACATCTTTTGTGCAATCCTATCTCCAACAATAAATGTCCTATGAAGTAATATATGCAGCATATCTTGGTATACTGTTTTCGTATATGTTGCATTGATGGCAAAAGATACCATTTGACCTGCATACCTACTATGCATGCACAAGTTTTCATTTCAAGAAAAAAAATCTTTTGGATATTCTGTGTGTTGTATTATTTATACTCGTATGATAGTCCACGACTCTTTTTAGAGGTAATAATGATCGATGTTCCATAGAAGATTACTCTAGTTTCATACTACAATGCACACAATCCATTTAAAGGGGCGTGCATTTATTATAGAAATCCATTTACATTTTGCAATAAATGGAGTAAATCTTATATGGAACTTGGGTACTAAATCAGCATAGTTGTTTCAATATCTCCACAATCATTCATGGCTACCACCAGACATATATTGGACGACCATGAACATATTGGTGGTCCGCCACACTATCCAATCTCACTTAACCAACGAATTTCAAGTGTCAAACTGTTGTAACGTAAAATTTGACATATGGCATCGCTCTCATGAGTTGGCAACATTGTTGCATAAACATTTTACCACAATCTGTCAAAAAATAGTACAACAACAATGCATAATTTTTAGTACGCATATGGCAACGAAAACAAATATACGCAACACATCCCCATTCGTTGCGACATATCATTTCAAAATAGGTCACAGGATATGCACATGAAAACATGTAAGCAAAAATAAAAATACCGATGCAAGAATGAAAATGCACCATTCCAATAAGAAGTGTTCATTTGCAATACACACTCAAAATCATTGTTGCAACACACTTCTCATGTGTACGCAACAAGAAAATATGTGCCTGCACCACATCCACCCAACCTTTGAAACAATTTATTTTTCAAAAATTCTAGCCTAGCATCCTCCACATCTCTGTGATAGTCACATCACCACAACTTGCCACGCAAGAATTTTGGTTCACTGGAACTCTGTGCATCACCAAGTATGATAATGGTTGATCAATCCATCTGGAGCACCACCATGGAAGTGAGCTTATGACCTCAATCTAGGGTGTCCAGGCAATGGAAGAGGAGTGGTGTAGGAAGGACACCGGAGGAGGACCCACTATGAAGTGTAGGAGAAGCATACCTTCATGGATAGGACAATGAGGTAGAGTTGGAGAAGCGATTGTTGGGAAAGAGAGGACAAGGAACAAAACGAAGAACTAGAATAAATGGACAAGCATGGTCGATCCAGTATAGATCTAGTAGTCGGATCTGTCGGATGGCAAGAATCATTTCCATCATTAATATTGGTCTTGTATTAGAAATCCTTACATTGACCCCTATGTTCACAACTAAAAATTGACATCGCTCCACCACTAACTAAAAGATTTTTTTATATATACTTATATAAATTAAAAAGTATATTCTTGATTTAAACTATATAATTTGATTATAGCACATGGGAAGTGTGGACATTATGTCACTAACCCTCCTACTATAAACCAACATAAAACATTTTTACTAACCAGGAATATTTTTGAGATAGTCCTAAACTATTCAGAGGAAACAGGCGAACCTATGACCATCAATTGATGTATATACTATATACCAAGGCAAATCCTCTTATCATTTATCTAAAGAAATTAATCCATACTGACATACTTGGCTGACTTGCTTCAGGGGCAGCCAACACATACTCTTTTTCCTAGTAGTCTAGCAAAGAATCATCATCAATGACCTGGGGCATCCGTGACCTCAGCTTGAAGCATCGACAATACTAATGTTGGTTAAAATTCATGAGGATCATCCTACCACAATATATTCTGAATCATAATGGATTTTGTATCTCAGGTGTCAAGCCACGACCAACTAAGCTATCATCCAATCAATATAAGGGGCATTAAGCATTATAAGGTTGTCGCTTGAATCAACAATTCTAGGTGAGATGATAAATGGGTCACTAGAAGGTGAGGATACCAAGCATTGCAAGCATGCCAAACTCTAGAGAATTATAAGAAAACCAAAGGTGTAGGATGCACATACACTACTAGGGAAAATCTTATACACAGAATCTTACCAGTAGCGCGTGTTAAAATGAGGCACTACTGCTAATTAGCAGTAGCGCGTCTGCCAAAACCGCGCTACTGTTACCCCCTTAGCAGTAGCGCGGCGGGAACTGAATGTGCTACTACTATAATTGCCACACCGTTCCCGACGTGCTAGGTATAGTAGTAGCACCCTTCTAGAAACGGCGCTACTACTACCGCTTTTAGCAGTAGCGCTTTTTCCCTTCCCACGCTACTGTTAAATCTATTCTCATCTAACCCCCCGCACGGCCTGATTCCCTCATCTTCCTCCCCCAATTCACCACTCTCTCCCCTCGTCGCCTCCGCCTCGCCGTCGTCTCCCCCGACCCCGCCTCGCGGTCGTCTCCCCCGCCCCCGCCTCGCCGCCGTCTCCCCCGGCCCCGCCTCGCCGCC
>NC_041387.1:118142294-118148218 GCF_002162155.2 Triticum dicoccoides | reverse complement strand
ACCGCGCCTCGGTGCCGCCGTCTCCCCCGACCCCATCTCTCTCCCCGCCCTCAGTAAGCACTCTCCCCTTCTGATCCCTCTTGTTAATTTGCTTAGTATGAACCCTAGCTATTTAGTGCTAGTTAGTATGAACCCTAGGCTATTTTTAGTGTTAGTTAGTTAATTTAGTGTTAGTTAGTTAGTTAGTATGAACCCTTAGCAGTAGTTCCTAGGTACTAATTAGTTAGTAAGAACTAGGTACTAATTAGCTAGGTACTAGTTTATTTTTATTTATAGTAAGTTTATTTTCAGTAAGAACTAATTGAATTAATAGAATATGTTAGTAAGAACTTGTTGCTATTTTTTTAGTTAAAGCAATTTTTCCTGCATCGACGTGGACGATGCCTATCCCGCATCCTCGTCGTCGAGTCGGTGGAGGACGACACATGCTTGACCAGATGGGCCATGTCCGGGACTGGGCTCCGCCGGGGTGGTACTGGGAGGCGCTACCTACCGGGGGGCAGGTTGGTGAGGAGCCAGCATGTCATTGACCTGAACCTTCTTTGGTGGCGGTCGCGTGGGCCAGTGATGGTCCAGAGGCTCGAGGACCCAGCGGAGGTGGTGCGTCACTATGTCAGTGAGGAGGACGTGCACGTCCGTCGCTACTTGTTTGCATTGGAGCACAGGTTCTCCAATACCTGGCAGGTTCTCCAGGAATCTCACTGGAGCTATGATCCCGTGATGGTTCCTTCTCTGTGGGTGTCCACCGCCCGTGCCGATACCCGTCGTGTGCTAGGGTTTTAATTGTATTAGTGATGTTATATGTATGACACTATTCGGGATGTATTAGTGATAATATTCGACGATGTACGAACACGCATGAGATGATTTAATTTTGCTTATTCAATGCATGCTAATTTGAGTCCTATAAGATATTTTGAAATGTATATCTTGTGTTGCTCAAATATGATATGTGCTTGCCCAAGTGGCCGGTCATGTTTGCAGGTTACACCTCCGAGTGGCCTATGTTTTGCCGGAGTGTTGATTCATTTCCGTTCCGGCAAATTTCAGGCGCTCGATATGTCCTATTTGAGCAAAGGTCATGCCGGATTTTTCCGTGAATTTTGGCATGACTTGTGCCAGAATATGTAGGAAATATCAAGTGCCCCGGATTTGTGTGTTGAGTATCCTGGTAGTTGTCTTAGATCGATTTTCAATTAATGTTTTAACAATGAACATAGGAAATGTCTGACGACGAAAAGGATTTCGGTATTTGCAAATACTGCGAAGACGAGCGCGGCCTGTGCGACGGAATCTTCCTAGATGATGATAGGCGCTTCAGCATCAAGCTGGACAAGAACTTCGAAGTGGATACAGTAAGTCACAACGACAAGTCTTTTTTCGTAATTAAGCATGACATATGCTTCATTTGCTTCAACTTATAATTTATTTTTACAATTCTACTAGCGTATCCCCTGCCATACAAGAGTTTTTGTATTGGATAAGATAGGTTGCAGTCGTACTATGGAGGTAAAGAAATTTTACTTGAAGATCGAGCATGGTTATATTTTCCACACAAAATTATACAATTCAGATGACTACACCTATTTTGGATGCAAAACATGTCGAGCACTATGCAAGACTTATGCATTTGAGCCTGATATGGTTATCACTTTTGATATTCGTCCGGAAGATGATATTGAAGGTAATACCGATATCTGGGTCGATGTGCAGACGCCTCCAGTTATACCAAAATGTGAGTTTCTCAACCATATTTATGTCTTTGATATTGTTTATTCAAAAATAGTTGACAATTAATTTCTATTAATAGCTTATTTCGGTGCAAGCAAACATGTCCAGCGCTTGGTAGACAGGACCGTATACTGTGCCGGGGCTGAACTCAACTGCGAGGAGCTCAGTCATTATGTTTCATGGCTTGCGGATCTTGATACTGTCAAGACAAATTTTCTTCCTGCATTTAGAAATGTTAGTACTGAAAATGCTAATAGTGTTCGTACTGAACTACGGTCACATCTATTTAGGAAGGATGGTAAGATTTTTAATATTTGTCCTTAGTGCATCTTTTCCATACATTATTTTTGAAGCTAAACTTCATTGCTAAGTATGTTATCATATGATGTTCTTCAACAGGGAGTCCCGATGAATGTTGTGCCTTATGGGATCGAGACTAAAGGTATCATGAGTATTATTAGCTTACGGCCAAGATATCCTACAGATTACTGTAGTGCATTCAAGATTAGCGACGAATGCTTAATAGTGCAAGACTGGACCAAATATGTGATGGGGGGGACGCAGAGAAGTACTAGGGGGCAGCAAACAGAAGCGCATCCTACGATTAGGAGACAGGTTCATCTGCATGCTCCAACTTGATCAAGGAGGAGAGCTACACATGTTTTATGTTATTTTACCTAAGAGAGAGCAGCAAGAGTGATTAGCTAGCTAGAAATGAATTTGAGGATGATGATGTGCTACACTATTACTATGATGATAAAATAGCTAGTGTTGGTGGTAATGACTATGATGATTATTATTTGCTAGTGTTAGTGGTGATTAAATAAATAATGTTGGTGGTAATTACTATGATGATGATTAAATAGCTTGTGCTAGTGGGTTAGATTCAAGTGGCGGCAACATGTGGTGCATGTCAAAAGTATACTACTAATCCAAACTTGATCACATTAGATCAAGTTTGGATTAGTAGTATACTTTTGACATGCACCACATATTGCCTCCACTTGAACCTAATACACCTTCATTTGACACACTGGACATAATGATGTAAACCTCATAACTGGTATTGTACCAATATTTGTACGATGAAGAGAAAACCGCATAAATACATTAAAAATAAAATAATAAAAAATGAATACTAGTAGCGATGGAGAGAAAACGCGCTGCCACTAGTTTTATTAGCAGTAGCGTGGGGGTGAACAAACGCTACAGCTATTTGTCCTAGCAGTAGCGCGCGCCGGCACGCGTTACTGCTAAGCAATAGCTGTAGCGCCTTATTAGTAGCGTGCCTACCCGCGCTACTAGTGAGCACAAAACTAGTTCTACTGCTAGGGTTTTCCCTAGTAGTGATAGGTTTTATATGGATTGTGGGGATGTAAGGAGATAGACAATTTAAATGCAACTAATGTCACGTACATCCTTTGATGGTACAACTAAGTGTGTGCAATAGGGGGGGGGGGGGTATAACCATCTCGATGAATATAGTGTAAAATGACTCAGTCCCTTTAGGTGAAAATTTGATGTTCATGCCATGAAAACCCCAAATAGAAAAGGATAAAAGGTAACGCCATAAGATTAAATGTGGTTATGCAAATTGTATCGAGTTTGATGACCCGATGAGCAATAGGTAGCTGAAACATTATTCATCACATGCATTCCAACATTAATTCTTACACGTTCCAAAACTATATGCACAACCATCATAGAGGTGCTGATATTGATACACCACAACAAGATGTTCACATCTAACTAGCATAGGCATACAACAATACCATACACATGTGCTACACTCGGATCGAGAGATGTGCATATACAATGTGCATGTATATGCCACCGATCAAGTTTAGTGTGTCTATTCCCAGATGACGAGTTGGGAGAAGTCTTCTTTTTCATTATCCAGAAAGGGCCTCAAATCAAGTTGCTTCCACGGGGGAGGGGGGCTTCAGTTATTTGTAGCTATCTTCACACTTGCGTCTAATTTTGCTGCTTCGTCATGACCTAAAATTGATTAGTAGCAACAAACAATCTCATGGGCATGCTCACATTGAACATTTCAATATATAAGAAATGACTTCTTCTAAATGTACCTTTGGTATCTCTTGATGTTGGATGACGAGAAATGCATAATTTTTTGGCCGTCGCAAGAAACAACCTGGAAGAAACGACAAATGCATAATTGCTTTAGTTTCTTTAGCAACTTTATAAAGTTGCACATTCAGGAAAATTTTGTGGGGTGAGTGCTCTTCATATTTCTGTTCTGATTTCTATACAAAATTCACCATAAAACAAGCAATAATAATATGTAGTCGGTTATGCCTCCTGTTTGTTTTGATCGCACACTATTAGGGCACCTATGATACGGGGATGGTTGTCCTTTTACTTTTCAGAATATTAGTGAAAACTAAAAGTATTCCAAAAAACAACAATTAACAATATCTTCTTGCGATGTTAATTCATGGTGCAGAAGGATGTATGAAAAACAATACTTACTCCCATGGGACATCTCCAACAAGCATCCGGTCGCCTTCAAAGTCTTCATATAGAAATATGAAGTCGTCACTATTTGCACAATCGCCTTCCCCAGAATCCGAACTCCGATAATCTGCAGCTGCATTTACGCAATCCAGTCCAAGAATTTTATATAATTGGTACATCAAAACACGAAAAGACATCGCGATCATAGAAAAAGAGAGACAAGACTGCACAATTCTAACATGCCATGTGTTACCAATGAGAAATACATGTTTAAAAAACAATTTATTTAGCGAAGTTTAAAAATGGATTTTTAGGGGGGGGGGGTAGTTAAGTGTTGCAAAAGTCAATTTAATTTTCATCTAAATAAAAGTAATGCTAATTTCACAATGAATTCTAACTGGAAGAGTACATTGACCTAGGGCCCCGTGAAGCCCATAGTGCTCACATGGTAGGTGAGCGATAGCCCGATTAAGATGAATTGCCTTAGACCCAGGAGGACAAGGGCCCAATTGGCCCCACGAGGTGAACGACATGGACAATGCTAACCTCCCATTTGGGTTTAATGAGCGCTTATTATAAATTTGCCGAACTCTGGTCAAAGTCACAAACATACTCAATATGTTACCATCCTCATCATAGAAATCAAAAATCAGAATGGTACCTCATTTTATCATGAAAAAAGGGTTTTATTTGACGCCGCGAACCAACCATGAAGTTTCTTTAAATCAAGGCCCTATTTTCAACAGTAGGGATATATATATATATATATATATATATATATATATATATATATATATATATATATAGGGCCGGCCCTGGAGGTATGGCCGGGGGGCGACGGCCCAGGGCCCAGGCCGGAGGGGGGCCCATGATGAAGTAGACAAGAAAAATTAAGGCCCATTAGTTAGAGCTAGTAGCGACTAGCGAAGGGTCGGTCATTACACGAGACGAAGGCACGGCGCCACAGCCGCTCCTTTCGCTTGTGTGAAACAAATCAGACAAGATCTCATCGAGTCGTAGTTTCGCTAATTAGCTTGTGCCTTCGTTGCTCGTCAGTTCGTCTTCCTTGTTCATCCTCTTCCCGATCGTCTGTCCGTCGCTCGGCGCCTTGGCCACCGGTGGTTGTCGCGGTTGCGCGCGCCGCACATCAGTTCAACCATCTGGCATGTCCAGCAAGGAGGTAATACACTATACGCTTGTGAGCCGTGAGCGCACCACGTTCCTGATCCACCCCCCAAACCCCAATTTTTAGTAGTTTTTTTGTTTTATTCTTTAGTACATGGAGTAATTTCAGTGTATAATTTTCTAATAAAATCTTTCACAGTATGTAACCACCCTATTTTTTTGTCATTCTGCGTACTTGTCTAGGGTTCCAATCATCCGATGTATAAATTTCTAACATTACCATGCCATGTTGCCTAAAAAAGCATTTGTCGGTTACTGAAAATAGGAGAAAGAAAAAAGAAAGTGATCCGAAAATTCGAACACTGAAGGGTTCTCCGAATTTGGTCCTTCTTTGAGGTTATCATGTCATGTTAGTTTCATTTTAGTATATTTTTAGTATTTTTTGTCATAATATGGCTATCCAACAATTATATAGTCATCAAATCTCAGACTAAAGATGTTTATGTATCACGCACACACATACATATATAAGTATGTTCTTAGGACATAGGGGCCATATCATCGAGTTCGCCTAGGGCCTCCTGAAACACAGG
>NC_041387.1:118115531-118141960 GCF_002162155.2 Triticum dicoccoides | reverse complement strand
ATATATATGCAAAAGGAACCGTACAGATTCACTAGAAGTAGAAATCCCCTCAAACATAATAAAAAGTACATCTATCTCCATTGATCACCAAACGACCACTATTGGAACAAAGCCACCGACAAGCCTCTATCGCTGCTCCGGAGCCAGACAGACCTTGTCGATGACAGCCAGAAAGTCTTCGTGCACGTGTCCCTAAGGACCAGTTCCTCAGAGCCACAATCATCCCAATTAAACCCTTGAATCGATCTGATGAACCTAACACCAAATCTCGTTGTTGCGTATGCACGACGAGAAACCCTAACCTCGCCGTGCCAAGGAGATGGCACGAATCTACATCGAAGCTCTGTTTAATCCGTCCCGATGGACGAACTTGAGGAGGATCAAAGCCAGGAAGACTGACTCTAGGAAGTGTCGCCATCCATTCGAGCCCCGTTCCTGCTAGGACAAAAAAAAACTACCTATCTACTAACCGGAGTCGAGGCATTAGGATTTCCTTCTAACGAGGCAAGCAGACAGGAGGCGAATCCATGATCTCTCTGCCAAGATCGAGGGAAGGAAGGCTTCTGTGACTAATTATAATTTTGGTTTTGCTAAAACACACCTAGATGTTCCTTAATATTGCACAACTAAATCCTTTATGTCCTTCATTTTAGATGAAGATTCATGCTTATATTTTTTTTCTTTTTTTTTCCTTTTTATGTTTGATTGAGTTACTTAGATGTACATTAATCAGGATACATTTGAATGTGCCCTAGATATACTATTTGAAAGCAGTATGTTGTTGGGGAAAATAATAATGGAGAGCAGTACTCACGGCAGAAGAAGTTTCTTGTCATCCTGGTGAGCGCCCGCGAGAGGGAGTCGTAGCTGCGGTGAGCTCTCAGGTTGATCTTCCTGACGATCAGGCAGCCATCCATGTGCACCTTGGCGAACATGTTTGCCTGCAGCCGCTGCGGTTCTGCGGTGACCGTATAGCTCCTCGGCGTCCCCGCCACCTCCTTATCATCATCGGCGGGCGAGGCCGCGGTGGGTATCTTCGTGTTCTTTGGGCCGTCGGGCTGCTTCACGCCGGCGTCGGGTTTTGGCACATGCGTGGCGGTGACGAGGTGGCGCCGGGAGGTGTGCACCGGCGGCCAGCCCACAGCCGCCGAAGGCACTGAGACCACACTAGCATCGCTGATGATGACAAAGAATTGAATGCAAACATTAGGCGCCCATGAATACATTGTGCAGATCAGGTGCAAAGTGTGTGCAACTCTGAGCTGAGAGTGTATAAGTAGATTGTAATACATGCATGAATGCAGTGCAATTTACTTGCCCGTGGTTAATTATTTTCTTGAGTATTTAAGATCAACGTGTTTGTTGATTACTTCGTCCAGATTTATTGGTCCGGGGAGCCAACACATTAAGACCAAAGAGGAGCACGAGGATGTTATTTTATTTGTTTCTCTCCTCTTTTTATTTGTCACATAATCTTTTTTACCTATGTGGCATGCAGTGGCGATTCCACTAGGGGGGCTTCAATAGGCTGAAGCCTCCCCTCCAAATATCCTATTTCAACTAAATATACTAGCTGACAATTTTACCAAGGTGTTTAACATGTGAATTGCAATGCATTTGCTAATTAGACTTAGAAACTTGATGTTCTGAGCCTACCCTTCAATTTAGTGCTAGATTCGCCACTGGTGGCATGCATGTTAATAACTATGTTGCTCCCACTATGAGTAGTCAAAAGGTGAAGATGCTAAAATTATAAGTGGGATGACATGAATTTCATGGGGTGACCGTAATTCTATCTACGCCTATGCGATTAGTTTCAAGAAGTAACCTCAGCTACTTTACCTCAAAAATTGTCATCTAAATTATAAAGTAACTATGTAACCCATAATTTTAAAGTTGAACTGTCTGGCCCCTTTTGTTATGAAAAGGCCATTTGTGGCCTAACCAAAGCTAAAGTTTTCTCTCTTTAAAACCCCCAAATGTTTTTTTGTCTGTCTCCATTTAAATTTTCTTTTAGAACTTCTGCTGTGTTGGACCCACCATGAAGCCTCTATCGATCTCCTCAAGCCACAGACCATTTCTATATATATTTTTAAGAAAAGGAACAATATGTATCATCTGGCCACATGGCAACAGTCTAGCACGTCCAGCCGCCCAATTATTGGGAGCAACACATCCACGGACGGACACACGAAAGTCGTTTTTATGGAAAAGACTGCACTACTAGTTCTGTTTCTTTCTTTCTCTCTTTTCCGTGGGAGGATGGGGAAAAAGACTGCACTGCGCTGCATGCACAATCAAGCAGAGCCATGCTGCACCCATCATTGCTGCTCCCCTGCCTGGGCCGGCCTGCCCTGAATATTCTCGCTTAATTCCTTGCAGAGCAGAGGAGATCTTCTCTATGTACGTTACTCACCAACGGTATCTATCCGGCCGCGTCCACCATGGCCGGCCGGCAAAAGCATTGTGAGAATTAACCCACGTACGTACATCAAGATGTTATACATACAGGTTTTCCCTGTTTTATAAACCCTAGATTTGAAGGACTCCGTTTGGTGCACACACACATATACTATGCGTACAAGAATCTATCCGCAATCATTTCTAAACGCAGTTCTAAGCACACGAGGACCTGAAAAAACTAATCAATGAGCTCTAGTGGAGTGGTAGGGGTTCAAAATGTTCATGATTGCAATCATTTGTGCCTACGTACGTAGAGAACGTGAATTAATCCCGCACTTTTCCCTCGTATATACTACTCCTTCCGTAAAAAAATATAAGAGTGTTTAGATCACTAAATAGTGATCTAAATGCTCTTATATTTCTTCACAGAGGGAGTACTTGTTTGTTTAATTCATGATTGTTAAGTGTTGAAATTTAGGGGGTGTTCGGAATCTCTCCCGTCTGCTAACTCCACTCTACGCGAGGAGCGTGGTCTGAGGCGCTCCCAGCAATTGTGTTGGTGCTCCGTCCACTCCGGGAGCTGCTGTGGCGGAGCGGAGAGTATCCGAACAGGGCTTTAATTAGCAACTTAGTATTATAAACTCATTAAACGACAGGAAATCTATATTGTGACAGTTGACACAACTTTTAGCTAGCTAGAGCCGTTGGATGCCGTGATGGTGAAAAAACATGCATGAGAGGAGTGGCTGCTAAAACTGAGTAGGTAATATGCATGTAGATGCATATATATGTGTGTTGCTCAATTAACTATGAGCACATAACATTTGGCTCACCTTGTCACATATGTTGTTGCCACCGACGCTGGCGCAATGTTCCGGTCCTGCTCCGCGGCCGCCTTCTGCTGCCGGGCGGCGAGGCTCCAGGGGTGCATGAAGCCGGTCGGGCTTGGCATGAACACCGCCGCCCAGCTGCTGCTAGGCACAATGCCATGGCAATTACCACCACGCCCTGCGCTAAGCGTGTTCGCAGTGGCGGTACTAGCGATGACCATGTCACTGCTCTGCACTCGACCGACATTGCCCCCACCTTGACGACCGTTGTAGCTTGCCATGGCGGCGCCACCGCAGCTGGCGGCGCTGCAGTTACCTCCGGGAGACAAGGAGATGCCGAGGCTTAGGTCTAGATTGCTACCGTGGAAGCATGCGTCACTAGAGCTCGCTTCCTTTGCCACCTTCATGCCGGTGGCTGCAGTAGCAGCGGTGCTCTCTTGCCTACCAAGAGGAGGAGGCGTCTCAAACGATATAAGATTCATCATGGCGGTGGAGCAAACGAACCAACGAAGGCAGACAGATGGTAGCTAGAAGCAAATGAGATTGATGAGACGGAGGCAACAGATATGAGAAGAAGAGCGGCGAGCTGAGTGAGCGAGTTGGTGAGCAGAAAGATGGTGTTATGGGTGGAGAAGAGAATTAATATGTCGGCAGAATATAAGAGAAGGTGCAGCGGTAGTGGTTGATGTGGTATGGATAGATCGATGGTGTACATATATGTAGGCAGATATATAGAGGTGCAAGCTATGGCTAGGGAGAAGGGCGGGCAATGATTTCATACAAGATTTTGTAAAAAGATGGGAGTATCATGTGCAAGAGATATGATCAATGCCATATCTATGTACCCATGCTAGTGTAGTAGTAGTTTCATGATGTTTTTTTTTTTTTTTGAAACAGAGGCAAAAGACTTGCCTCATGATGATGTTGTTTTGTGTACCTAGATGTATAGCCATCACATGCACTTCTTAGAGCGGACTTTGTGCACCAGCTGAGTGCCTAAAGTTGTATCGAGTACTTTGAAAATATAATGTTTTAAGCATTAAAAAATATCGCCCTAAAAGGAAAGAAAATAAAAAAAACATAAAACAAACTGTGTTAAAAAATGTACTCCCTCCGTCCCAAAATTCTTGTCTTAGATTTGTCTAGATACGGATGTATCTAATACTAAAACGTGACATGATACATCCGTATTTACACAAATCTAAGACAAGAATTTTGGGACGGAGGGAGTACATAAACTACACATTTTAGAATATGCAAAAACAACCATATTATAGTGCAATTTGAGAAATAATATAATTTGCACACTTCTTGTGTAGAACTTGTGTGTATACATTTCTCATACTCAAGGTCGTTCAAACAATAAAGCCACATTAATCATCTCTCGCCACATTGAAGATAAATTGAATAGAATCCACATAACCACCACAATCAGGTCACAACTTGCAGAAAACCACCACTTTACAAAAGTTGGCAGAATGGACCGAACGTTATCATTGACATTGAAAAAAAAACACTGATCAAAATTTCGAGTCACGTTTTGACGTGGCAAATCGCTCATGTGACAAAGGGATACAAAACATTGACTGGCGGACGTTTAAAAAATGTGGGTCCCGCTCGTTAGTCCTCTTCTTTCTCTCTTTGATGTTTTGACCACCCCCTTCCTGTGGCAACTAACAAATGTTGTCTCCTGTCGTGGGTTGCGCCTCGGTGTCCACCATGACGACGTCACCAAAGTGGCTGGCCTTGGGCGACGCCTCGGCGGTCGCATCATGGCTGGCTACCTCGGGTTAGGCCTGGGCATCCAAGGGTAGGGTGGCGGCGCCAACGCGGCAAGATGCCTTGGGCGCCAGGGCATCCAGTGGCAGGGCGTTTCGGCGTCGTGGCCGGACGCCTTGGGCGCCTCTGCCTCGACATCTAGGAGCAGGGTGTCAGCCGGGAGACCAAATTTCACGCTTGGTGTCGGGATGGGCGAGGATGGGACGACGGGGGAGGACATGGAGCGGCCAGTCTCGCGCTTGGTGCTGGTGGCAACTGAGGAGGGGATGACATGGGAGGAGATGGAGCGGCTTGAGGAGGCGATGGTCATGAAGGTCCGGGGTGATTGGGGATCTGGAGACAAACGGATTCATTCGGGTTTCTTCTTTTAAGTTGCCACTGTCCATCTTAACATCCGTCAGTCAAAGTTTTGTATACCTTTGTCTCGATGGCGATTTGCCACGTCAAAACGTGATTCAAATTTTGGTCAGTGTATTTCGCCACTGTTAACTATAGCATTAGGTGCGTTCTGCCACGTTTTGTAAAATGGTGATTTTCTACTAGTTATGACACGCTTGTGGTGGTTCTATGCATTTTTCTTAGATAAATTGCACCTCACGACGATGGTGAGCACGCGTGAGCATGCACGCACACACACACAACACACGCACGCACATGCGCGCACACACAAGGAAATAAATGAACAAAGAGGAAAGAAAAATCGTGACTGATTAAACTAGAAAAATCAACGTAATAGCAATCATGTTTAAGAAAACCGTGGATGCACAATGTTAAAACTGTGAACCTACAATACTATATATACAATTTTATTTTTTTAAAATAATTTTTAAAAATGCATATATTTGAAATACACAATCCGTCCCAGTTTGCCTTTGCATACATGCATGTATGCCCTCTGAGACAAGTCATCCTATGGAGGATCTAACCTTGTATTTTTCTTGTTTGGCATGGATGTGCGGCTGGCTAGCTGGTGCATGGTGGGGATGAGACCATCATCTCCTCCACCATGCACGGTGCAGTACTTGCTGTCCGCTCCCTTTAATTATTGCTTTGCAACCCTACTTTGCATGCACCGGGAAATTCCAAAAGGAACACGTACACACCCACACACACACATGCATACCGCATATACATACACGCACACACGCACTAGCTAGCCGCATCAAGTTCAAATCACCACCTACCAAGAACATATCATTCTACTATAAAAACAAAAAATAACTAATCACCTGATACCCTAGCCGCCGCCTCCTCCTTCCTCCACAAAAAAGTTAGGGTTTCTGCCTCCCGCCGCCGCCGCCGCAGGTCCGCCTCCTCTCCGGTGGCCCTAGTGCCATGGGGGCGCGGTGGATCTCGGCAAGGGCCGGCGGGAGGGCTCCGTTTTTAGTTGTTTCTTTCAGTTTTGCTAGGGTTTGTGTCCTGCTCAGGAAGACGAGACGGCGGCGGCTCCCTGAAGATGGAATAAAGGTCTCCGCGCCTAGTCCCCGTTCCGGCGGCGCGTCTAGCACCGTTGGTGGGCGTGTGAAGGTGTGTCTCCGGCGGATCTATCTTTGGTGGATTTGCTCGGATCTCGTCGTTGTTCGTCTACGTTTGTGTGTCTTCGGATTGGATCTTTCTGATCTACTTATTCTTCATCTGCGGCGGTTGTTGTTCTGGTGCGCTGGTCCTACGGGGCCTTAGCACGACGATTTCCCAACTGTCTACTACAACAAGTTATGCCTGACTCCGGCGATGGAGGGGCGATGACGGCGGCGCGCCTTCGGCTCGCTTCAGTGCTGGTAGTCGTCGCTAGGTGGTCTATGGATCTGGATATAATTTTTATTATTTCTGGTATTCGTTGTACTGCCATGATTAAAAATGAATAGATCGAAAATTTTCTCAAAAAAACAAAAAATAACTCCTCTTTTTAAAGGAAAATATAAATATATAGTAACTGTAGTTGGCCGATGGTTCTTGATGCTCGAACCGATATGCATGCATGCATGCATGCATCCACGCAAGTTTGTCTTGTCATGCTTAATCCTGCAGTAATCTGATTGCGATCTTATATGAAAATATTGTTCTAGGTTCTCGAAGATCAATTGTCCTTTGTGATCCTTGGTTTGGATACGGTGCAGTGATTATTGCACGTGTTCCTTTTTGGTTACTTAATTCTTGAGATGAGATTTGATTAGAATGAGATCTTGCCTCCAAGCACGGCCGGTCGGTATCTGCCTAAATTACACTTATCTTATGATGAAAAGAATCGTGGCAGGAATAATCAGGATTTAGAGGATATATGGAGATCGAAACTGCTGCAAATCATATAGCTAGGAGGTATACGTTGTGCCATCTGAAACTAGGACAATCACTACTTATCATGTTTTTTTTTCAGAAAGGACGAAGGCTATTAAATAAAACCAAATCTTATAAGAACTTCCTTACAAGAAGAATACATAATTACGGGCAGTCTTTGAAGATATGAGCATTTCCCTCCTTCTGCATCCACTTGCGACACGTGACGCGGCATGAGAAATACTCGTTGCCACCTCTGGGTCTCCATCTCATCCGAGCAACCTTGTCGAAACTCAGAAGTTTGTAGAAGGAATGGCCAGGAAGTTCTCGGTGTAAATCAGAAGACACTGGCAATCCCAAACTAAAAGAATCGCCATAACGGAGAAACCAACACCAAAGAGGGTGAGAATATAATGCCAACTCCAGCCAGAGAGAGAAGGGGGGCAAAAACCTCACAAGTTCCCCAACGGAGCCATATCTTGCCGAGCTTCATCGGACAAAAATGGAACTGTAGAACAAAAACAAGTGCAATGTCATCCCCTTTGCAGGTTGTCGCTGTCGTGAACAAAAACTAATCTCGCTAGACCAAGTGTCCCATAATCTTCACCATCCTGCAACTCGTTGACATCACTCCGAGGAAGAACATCGATATAGAGAAAGTCGAGAAACCATTATTCGCATCGCTGCAGCTGCCCCAATTTCGCCGGTGAAGACAAACTCCAAGACCCTACGAGACACTGACCTGGAAGCTCAATCGGGGGTTGCTCCATCCTCCCGCTACCGCAACGGTAGACAGGTGCCAGGGGAACCCGCGATGCCACCGATGTGTAGAGAGGACAAGCCAGTCGTCTCCTGGTCACCTCCTCTCTAGCAAACCCTAGGAAACATTTCATTCGGCTCTGCATGTCTTATTTATGCTCCTTATCATGTTACTTTCGCGTTCATGCATTGTGCTACGACTCGCAACTGAAAACACTGCAAGGTGGACTATGTTTATATACCAAATGATGATTATTTTTCTTGATAGTGGTTTGATCAAATACTCCCTTTGTTCACAAATATAAGATGTTATAACTTTTTTTGTGAATCGGATGTATATAGACGTGTTTTATTTTGTTTGTTCACTCATTTTAGTCCGTATGTAGTCCATACTAGAATATCCAAAACATCTTGTGTTTATGAACGGAGGGTGTAATATTTTGCCATTTTGATTCTATCTAGTTAAGCATTCACAAAGCCATGCTGCTATAGCTCGCCGTGGGTCGGGGCACCTATACGATCACCGATCTACCCCTAGGAAAATGAAGGGGAAAAGGATTTAGGTCTCTACCTAAGCTAGTCAACCTCACTCCATGAATCAATGATGCATGCACGTACGCACGCACATTCGTGTGGTGCCCTATGTTATGTAGAACTATGGATTGACGCGACAACACAGTTAAAGGGGAGTCGAGCATGCAATCACCTGGATTCGAGACGGTCGTGTCAAAATGATGCAAGTTGAGCCAAGATAGGATGATAATCCTAAGCTACCTAGAAGGCCCAAACATGCACAGGCATACGTGTCACGTGTGCACTTCATGCTGCATCAGGCTAGCCCTACCCACTCGTCCAGCCAAACATGGACGGGCAATCCTACTTTGTGGATGGTCACTGTGTCTGCCCACTGCTACGAAATGGCTTAACATTTTTATCCGAAAAGGACTCGGATCTAGCAATATAGGTAAAAGATACATTGGCTCGAGGGCACCCCCGCCATTTAGAATTTTAGAGTCTGTTGGGTAGGCATTCTCAAGAAATGGTTGCTCTAGGACAAGAAGGTGAACCAAACTGTCTCACGACATTCTAAACCCAACTCACATACCACTTTCATCATCGTAGAGATTATTTCATCGAGGTGCCAAACGACTCATTGAGTGAGAGCCCTTAGGAGTCATCAACATGTTATCTCTGGCGTACCTTGATCCATTGAGTGAGAGCCCCTTCCACATGGGATAACCTAATTTCAGTACATTATATTAATATTATGTTGACCCGCAAAAAAATATGTTGGTGAATTATTAGTAGTAGTTGTCGTAGTGTGGCTTGGAATTTTGGAAGGTCGTCTAAGACTAAAATAAAACAGATCCCGACCGTCCAACACATTTTTGCCTTCGTTGTGAGATTTCTGGTGAAATAAAGAGGAGGTGCAAGAGGTGCTAAAGTTTGTCTTCGTCGATGATATTGATGTGTTTTAAGCACATCTTGTCATTATCCCACTCTGGTTATCAGAAATTCCACACTGAAACAACACCCATAGGTCACTCGGATACTTCAATCGGGAAGGCCTCTTGAAAAATCATACTACTAACAACTAAAATATTATAACTGTGTGACAATGGAATACGTTTATAAGGTGAATGTATATACATCCTTGTGATTAACCCTAAACATATAGCAATACAACCAGGTTTCCTGGCTGGAATACAAAGTTATTTCAATTGGTCGTGTCAACAGAACCGACTGGAATGCTTTGGAATTTCAAATTAGCATCGATCTTCATAATTGTATACCCCTCTAGCGATCATGGTCATTTGGAAGCATAATTTTAGTCAACAAACGTCTGTTCCCAAAAAAACAGTCTTCTGGTCAAGAAACTACTTCTCGAGGCGCCGAGAAGCATACATGCATGAACCTGGTTAATTATGGGCATGCACTGATCACAACTGGGAACTCTAATAATCTCTTGCTGATAACGATGATGATAATGCCAAATCTTTCTGCTATCATGGAAAACACATGAACTCGTTAAAGCTTGAGCCACGCATGCGTACGTAACCATGAGCAAAATTTAAAGAGCTTGTACACAACACCTGAGTAATTAACTTCATGTCCCGTTTTAAGCTAATTGAGCGAGAGATGAGATGATGATGAGTGAGGCTATTAACGAGGCGACATGCGTACAAGAAAGCATGATGATGGTCACTTTGTTTTCCTTTCCTCGCCACCTTTTGTGACCCCTTTTTTCTCTCCTTTGTTTTGTTCCTTTTATCGTCTTTCTCGCCTGCCTTACTTTCTTAATGTTGCAGATCCAAAGGACAAAAGCTGGGCTATTAGGGCATGCATTAGGCTATGATAAAAGGGTTAAAGCCATAAATTAGACCAAAAGGTGGCATAAAGGCTAGCCTTTCAGTATTAATGTGCTACTATTTGTAGTAGTATTTGCACATGTTCACCGTCGCCAAGTTATGGTTTTATGCAGGCTTTTATCCCAGTTTACACTGCATGCATACTCCTCTGTCATTGAATGTACTAATAGGACCCTTCCCATAATTGAAATTGTAAAATGCTAAGCTGCACTGCTATGTAAGTTTCATCCACGTAATCTCTAGAGTTAGAGAAAAAAAACATTTTGACATGACACACAGGCAAAAAGATGACTTTAACTCACCTGAAACATGTTTACCAAAAGCTAGCTAGCTAATCCCATGTGAAACACTAAACCTTAAGCCCTACCAATAAATTCATATCTGTACAGAAACCAGCCAAAAGGTGACATGGAAACTCTAGTGCCAGCGCCGCGTCCTGCAGGAAGTATACCTCCAGGCAGCTGAAGGTGGATACACATACGGCCGGAGAAGGCGTGTAGGTGTGTTTGGAGGCATGGATGTATGGAGATTACGTGGAGGCATGGAAGTTGCACTGCTATGTAAGTTGCACTGCCATATCCCAAGTTTCCAACCCCACAGCGGCAGCTAGGCCATACACAAACGCACAAGCGAAAGAGAAAGGCGAAAGGCATGTTTGGCATCATTGCGGTGTTTAGATCCGGAAGAGACGCTAGTCGGGTCGGCCTACTTTTCTTTTTGCCACCCCGGCCGTGCATTGCTTTAGCTCCAAGTGGCACCGTATAGAGTCTTGCATGCACTACAAAATTCCTGGTGCACATAGTATATCCCAATCTTATTTGCATGCAGTTCCGTTCGTCCTCTGTAAATGAGATGAAACACAGCTAATTAGTTATGAAAACACGATGCGTGCCATTCTAGCTTAGCTAGGTTTATGAGTTAACCGAACAAGGAGTACCGCCTCTCAACTCTGAAAAGAAGAGTGGCGTTTTTATTGAAGCTTTGATTTCCGTGCTTATCTTAGTAGTCGGTTTAGTTTATACATGGTGGAAAGGAGTCTTGGAATGGTTTTAATTGAATATTTAGACAAAAAAGAAGAAGGAAAAGCCTCTCTCCGAGACAATGCCCAGATCGTTACCCCTTTCGTATGGGTCGGTACTTACCCGACAAAGAATTTCGCTACCTTAGAGCCTTTTTAGTTACGGTTCACCGGGGTTTCGGTTAGCTGTGTATATGTAACTTGTAACTTGATCTTTATTATATGAATGAGACGCGTATTAACATGGGAAAAAAACCGTTGAGAGTCGCACAAGAAAAGTGTCCGGCGGTGCTGCCGTCGTGAGCGAGCATGGGGAAGGTAGCCAGGTCTCTCCTCCGTCAAGTAGGTGTAAGATTAGGTTTAGGACTGAGTCTAGGTTTGCCTCTATGGCGTTTGACGTGATGTCGAGTTGGAGCTTCGTCCAGGCGTCCTCGAGCAGTGCTTGGAGGCTGGTTCTCTCCCGAGGTGAGCTTCCATGGTGGAAGTCGACAGCGGGTGGTAGATCTGGTGATAGCTCCCCTAATAAGCTCGAATCTTTCCCTGATCTGGAGATTCTCCGTCGCCTTGTTCCATTTGTTCGTCGCTGTCGTGGAGATGGGGACAGAAAGTGGAAGAGGTGGAGCGCAAGTTTGTTTCGATTGGGTTTGTGCATATTCTCATCGGTGCTTGGAGTGGAGCTACGGCGCCCACTGGAGCTGCCGGTCTCCGACGCCTCCCCGGTGACCTTTCTGGCCGAAGGGCGGCCTGGTGAAGCCATGCTGACTTCGTTTCTTCCTCCTGGCTTGATGCCATTTGAGAGGCAGCTGTTCAACTTCAACATGGAGTCCTCTTCTTCCATCTTTGTCCGGAGATGGAGTAGCGGCGGTCCGGTGATCCCAAGTGGCCACGTCCTCGGTGATGGCCGGACTGGATCTACGCTGGAGTTGAGTATTGGACCCGATTGTAATCTTAATCATCAGGATGGGGTCCTCCTTGTTAGTTTCAGGGACTATGATGTAATTTCCTTTTCTTTTGAGTCCTGGTATGAGCTCTGTACTGCAGCCGCTGATAGTTAATGGATGCTCTGGGTCCTTCGGGACCCTTTCTCAGTTCAAAAAAAAAACATGGGAAAAAATTGTGAAAAGAAGAGAGAGACTTGTGGCGAAAAACATGTGACATGCATGCTCCCTAAACCAATTGGGCAATACGTGCATGCTTTTGTCCATCATCAACAATTTGCATCGTCTTTAATATATGATACGCGCGTTCATGCGTATTCGAGAAAGAAAATACAATTTCCATCGTGCACGGGAGTACAAAGCCTATATGTACACCTATACCATATATAGTGCGATCTAGAGTGATACGTTCGATCTTAATCACCACGTACGGCCCTACTTCACGACCGGCCGGGACGCGCGCACGGGCCACCGAGATCCATCGCTCATCATCACAGCTCCACACAACCCAACCCTCTAGCTAGACAGGCTCTAGCTGCCACCAGAAAAGAAGAACCGGGCCGGGCGAGCTTTTGCCCCGTGCGGCGTACGTCTTTCGGGCAGCTGCTGCATCTCGTCCGCCTCGCAATCTCTCCCAAAACTGGCGGCAGGTCACCACTCACCACGGCTCCTGATCTGATCATGGCCGCCTTGACTGCCCTACCGGTTCCATGGACCATTCCATGCATGGGGTCCTTTGAATTCCAGTTTCAATTCGTGGCAGCCTTTCTTCCTTGCCCCTGCACAGGCCGCGGGAGGGGAAAGGCCCACATATTCAGATCAGATCTGTGTGTTTCTGATGATGACGGCGAGATTATACATACATGATACGTACGTCCGGGCAGACCAAGGATGCATACACCAGTGGCGGAGCTAGACAGAATTGACTGGGGGGCGAATGGTAAAATATGAGTGCTTGGGGGGGGGGGGGCCAAAAGCTAAAATATTTCTCATATAAACCCTCACAATAATGTTTTCTTCACAAGTTGCTTCAATATTGGGGGGCCACAGCCCCCCAGGAGGCTACATAGCTCCGCCGTTGGCATACACCTTGCCCCTGCTGATGCCAGAAACTTCTTATTTTCTCTTTTCGGGATTAGTTGAAGCTCAAAGGAATGTACTCCTATTCAGAGGGTGCTTAGATACGTTTTAGTCCCATGACTAAAAATAGTGGGACTAAAACTTGCTAGCCTCACTCATGCACATTTTAGTAGGGGTACACTGACTAAAAAATCAAGTTAATGAGCATTTATTATCTTCCAAATCCTTCAATCCAGAACTCGTATGTGTTAAAGAGAGGAGTACCTGATAGTGAGGGGAGGAGGGTGAGCGAGTGGAGGATTCTCAAACATACTACTGGAAAGGTTCTGGAAAGCCTGGCAAAAACAGGAGAGCACTGCAACACGTTGATGTCATTGTGAGTTCCTGGCATACCAAAGAAGGAGTGCCAAATCCAGAGGTCCTGTGTTGGATCATAACCGTAGTAGATGACTATAACTTGCAAGATCGGATCTAAAACAGACTAAAAATAGTGGGACTAAAACTTGCTAGCCTCACTCATGCACATTTTAGTAGGGGTACACTGACTAAAAAATCAAGTTAATGAGCATTTATTATCTTCCAAATCCTTCAATCCAGAACTCGCATGTGTTAAAGAGAGGAGTTAAATAAGGAGAGAGAGGGCTAATCCACATTTTAGTAGGGGTACACTGACTAAAAATTTTAGTCTCAAGACTAGTTTTAGCCCATCTTTAGTCAGGGATGCTTGGAACTTTAGCCTCTTAAAAATACTATATTTAATCAGACTAAAATAAGTCCCTTGGATCCAAGCACCCTCTTATTTCATTCCAACTTCGTCCTGTGATACAAAGAGCCTCAGCAAAGCAAAATTCAATGCAAGAAATCATATGAAAATTAGTAGAATGTGAGCAGTTTCCAACAGTTTATAGTCCGTGTGTATATGGGCAATGATGGTAGTAGTAGGTAACATTCAGAACCCTGCATAGAATTCTGAACCTGGGTGAGCATGCGACTTGAGTCCTGCCACCAATGAAAGCACCGATTGACTAACCTCGCACAACAATGATTGGAAAATACTACTGGGCTTAGCTAGACAGAAGAAGAGAAAGGAACGGTAGAATTGGAGGGTGCTTGGATCCAAGGGATTATTTTTAGTCTGATTAAAATTAGTCTTTTTTAGAGGCTAAAGTTCCAAGCACTCCTGACTAAAAAGAGGCTAGGACTAGTCTTAAGGCTAAAATCTTTTGGTCATAGGAAACCTACTAAAATATGTATTAGTCATCTCTCTCCTCATTTAATTCCTCTCCTTTAACACATGCGAGTTCTGGATTGGAGGGTTTGGAGGATAATAAATGCTCAATTACTTGATTTTAGTCTCTTTAGCATTTGGATCCAAGCATGGGTGAGGCTAGCAAGTTTTAGTCCCACTACTTTTAGTCATGGGACTAAAACATATCCAAGCACCCTCTTGGTTCTCGTATGCATGCAGGTTTCTGTTCTTCAGAAAGTGAGACTCCTTCATTTTTATTTACCGTCTCCTTCATTTTTTATTTACTTCGTATATTAGCTTTGGTCAAAGTCAAACTTTGTAAACTTTGACAAAGTTTATAGACATAAATATTAACATATACAATAACAAATCAATACCATTAGTTTTATTATTGAATACGCTTTCACATCATATAGATTTGCTATTCTAAATGTTTATATTTTTCTCTATAAATTTGATTAAATTTTATGAAGTTTGACTTCAGTCAAACCTAATATGTAGAGTAATAAATAAAATAGGAGGGAGTACTTTACTTTGGCAGGTCATCTCTTTCCAATTAATGTTCATGAACTGGCTATACGTTGGACTGATTATAGTAGCTCTCTATGAGAGGTTTCTAGAAGCTGTAAAGAAAACAGTTGATCTTGTAAGGAACCAGAAAATGAATGATACTCACTCCATTTTTATATACAAGGCCACAAACTCATTTTATAGGTATCAAGGCAAAATTTAATGTCTTGCTTTGTAAACCAGATTTTCCTTTTGTTTATTGGGATCATTAATATGACGCATACATGCAAGGAAGGGATAGAAAGCTGAGTGGAGTGTCATTATGACTCCATGCACGCAAGTTTTAAATATGTTGCTAGATTAGTTTTTGTCTCGATTACTATTGGTAACCTTATATAGATGCAAAATGTATTTTTCATAGTGGTCTTGTATAAGTAAATGGAGAGTAGTGAATCTGTACTTAAGCATTCTACTTTGTCTTGTAACATGTGTATATCTTTCATTCTGGATCTTGTTTTCATTCTCCTTTTTCACTGTTGGATCTTGTTCTTAGGAGTAAAATGCACAGAACCACCACAATCTTGTCGTCATTAGCGAAAACCACCACTTTATAAAACATTACAGAATTCACCGCTCGAAAAAATGACAGTGGCAAAAAACACTAAAGCTTTTTTGAGCAAGTTTTGACGTGGCAAACCCCTCGCGAGCTGACATGGTGGATGGCTCGTCATTAACAACCATTAATGACTAGTAGGACCGGCGCAGTCAGACCATTTCCCTGAAGGGAAATAGCAGCTCGCTCACTCCTCACTCATTGCTCCCTCACTCTTTCGCTCCTCTCAATCCCTCTTACCTCTGTGCCATCGATGATGGCGTCGCCGGCAAACAATGCCTTCCTGGAAAGACGGGAAGGAGAGCAGCGACAATGACTTGAGCTACACCGACATGGACGTGGATTTGTGGGTAAGATTTTCCACGGGTTGGGGTTTGGATTTGGGGATTTCCATTTCAGATCTGATTTTAGCTACGTTGATGCTTCTTGTCAATGCAGAAAAATCTTGAGACCATTGTTGATGCTTCCTTCTGTGGTTCACCCTGAGCGTTGAGGTCTACATTTGAACCAGATTGTCATTACTCACGACAACAACTCCCGTGCCCAAACGACAGGACCCGTCGCTAAGCTGTCGCCAAGCCCACCACATGGAGTTGTCGCTTGGAACTCAAGGAACCAAGGACAAACCATGAGATGGGCCGCAAGTGTGCAACAGGTCGCCCATGCATCATCATGATGCAGAGGCTGGGAGTATGCCTCAATTTCCAAAAAAAAACACCAGCGCTCCACAAGCACCAACAGCTCATTCTCCCGTCAGCAACCACTCATCTCTCGGGCAACCATCTACCTCACAAAAGAAAAAGTCAATTTTACTACCCTGAACAAAGTTTGTGGTTCACATTACCCACTGATCTATTTTTCTGCGAGTGAATTGCAAGAAACCACCACATTTGGGGTTTATCTTGCAGAAAACAACCTGGTCGCTAATCATTTGCAAAATCCACCGCGGATTCAGTAATAGTGTTGCAGATTGCACTGAACAAGTGATTTCGCGCGGTTGAGGGCGTTTCCGACAGGTGGGGCCCAATATGCGTGACGTGGCGTAACGGACGCGGTGACGGTGCCGTTTGCGCGTCCATCTGGTCGAGCCGGACCGACCGACCGACGGCGCCCGACCAGATCAGATCTGCTCCGTCCTCTCCCTCCAGCTCCAATCCATGGCGACGACGAAACCTGGCGGCGTGGACGGCGGCGGGGGAGTTGCTGCCGGTGGGGATGCTCCGGGCAGTGGTGCTGGAGATCCACCGGAGTTCTGCGGGAGCTCCAATCCCTCGAGCTCGCCGCCTCTTCCCCAACCACCGTCGCTGCCAAAGTCGTTGGAATACGCGGCGGCTACTGCGTTCGCCCAGGCGGTGAAGGCCAATCCGACGGGCAGCCACCATTTTGCCTCCTCCTTCGGCGGAGTGGAGTAAGTCATCCTCCTCCTCCCTTGTCATTTCCGCGATTTGTATTCTAGGGTTAGGGTTGTAGTGTTAGGGTTCTATGGTTGGTGTTCTTGGGTAGTTGTAGTATGGTTAAGGTTGTAGTGTTAGGGTTCTAGCATTAGGGTTAGTGTTAGCTGTTAACTGAATTTTCAGTAAACTGTCAACTGTGTACTGAATTTATTGAACACTGTTAATTGGATTTTAACACTGTTAACTGAATTTCTGTTGCCAACAATCTTAACTCTGTTAACTGAATATTGTGAACACCGTTAACTATTAACTGGATTTATTGATAAGTGTATGCTGTTAACTGGATTTTGTTTACACTGTTAACTGGATTTTAACACTGTAAACTAAAGTTCTGTTGGCACCAATAAGACCTCTTAACAATAATTGTGAACACTGTTAAATGCATTTTATCACTATTTGTAGCTTGGATGATGAAGAATGGGAAGTGAGGTTCCATTTCCTAGACAGAGATAACTTGGAAAGAACAATCTGTTTATCAGACATAACCTTCTGGAATCTCATTGCCCTAATAGAGGTAGAAGGCTATAGTTCAAGGGATTTTATGTATTATATTAGAGATCCAGGAGTTGGTGTGTCAGGAATGGAAGAATTAACTGATGATGACAAGGTGGAAGAAATGTTGGATTACATAGCTAGGAAAGGAAAGAATGTTGTTAACATTACAGTTATGAGAAGTGATGCACCTAGACCAGTTGATTTGAACATTGGTCATGCTTATGAAGAGCAGGTTCCTTTGTCAGAAATAGGTGTACCAGTTGTCTATGAGGTAGACAATTCAGGAGTTCTTTTCCCCAGTCTAGTGAAACCCCAACCACTGCCAGACCAAGTAGTGAACACACATGACAGCTCTTATTTGTTGAAGCAAAAGGGCCCAAGTGAACCTGAGTTTGCTTTGGACAATGGTAATGAGATGCATGAGTATTTCATGGAGACAGACCAAGAGCAAGAGCACATTGAGCAGATGATGGAGCAGAAAAGAAATGAAGAAATTCAGAGGTACAGGAGTAACATGATACAAAGAGAGAAGTACAAGGCAGCAAAAAGAAAACTCCCACAGCTGCTTGCTGAGGAGTTCACTGATAGTGAAAGTGAGGATGAAGATCTTGAAGATGAGGACATATTGGCAAGGTTGGAGGCAATGAAGAGGCATAGGGATGATCCACTACATCACTTTGAAGGAGACACTGATGTAGAAGAGCTATATGGACAAGATGATGAGGAGGAGGAGGAGAATGAAGGAAGAGATGAAGAGGAAGGACAAGAGGAGCAACTAGATGCTTGCTTGATAGGAGGAAGCAGTGTAGGAGGAAGCAGTGCAGGAGGTAGCAGCAGCACAGGAGGAAGTAAGAGGAGGGGGAAGGGGCCAACAACAAGATCCCATGCAAGTTTGGATCAAATCATAGAGCAAGACTGGGCACCTTCATCTGATGAGGAGAGCAACCCAGGTGACTTAAGTCGGGAAGAGAATGATTGTGCTCAACTTCCACCATTTAAGCTACCAAATGGTAGGAAGAGCAGGTCCAAAAAGAATAAAGTTAGGGTTTGGTATGATGAGGAGAGGAAAACCCACAAGAACAATTTGTGAAGCAACTTTGTTTCCTAGATGTCCAGCAGTTCAGAAGGGCACTCCTTACATTTCACATCTCACAAAACAGGAACTACTCATTTCATAGGAATTGCTCAGATAGAGTTATTGTAGTTTGCAGTACAGATGACTGTCCTTTTTTCATTGCTGCATCCCAAATTGCACATGAGAAGACATTTTGCATGAAGAAAATGAACTTGTATCACAGCTGTCCTGCTGTTGGAGAGAGCACCAAAGTCACTACAAAATGGTTGGCACATGAGTGTGAGCAACAGTTAAGGTCTGACATAAACACACCAGTCCAGGCAATAATTGACAATTTGAAGAAAAAACATGGAATTGAAGTGTCCATTCACATGGCCTACAGGGCAAGGAAAGCAGCTAAGGAAGTTGTCCAAGGAGATCAGAGGGCACAATACACTAGGATAAGGGATTACCTCCAAGCTGTGCTGGATACCAATCCTGGAAGCAGATGCATTGTGACAACAAAGCATTTAAAGCTTCATCCTAGCAAAACCCCTAGATTTCATGGCTTGTTCATGTGCCTCAATGCTTGCAAAGAGGGCTTCCTAAATGGTTGCAGACCCTTCATAGGTACTTGCATAATTATTTTCCCAACATATTTGCCATTGCTTTTGTTTAAGTTTGGTGCTAATGTGTTATGTTTGGTTGTAGGTGTTGATGGTTGCTTTGTTAAGTTGACAATAGGGCAACAAATATTGGCTGCAACTGGAAGAGATGGTAATAACAACATCTTTCCCATTGCATTTGCTATTGTTGACAAGGAGGACACTGCCAGCTGGTCCTGGTTTCTAACCCAGCTCAAGTATGCTCTTGGTGGTGAGTCAGGGAAGTATGACAAGTACACTATCATATCTGATAGACAAAAGGTACCTCATACATCATAATTCTTATTTTTACTGAAGTTTTACCATGCTTAGTACTGTCAAATAGTGTGTTGTTGTAATATATTTTGAACACTAGTTATTTAAACAGGGCCTTCTTAAAGCCATAAACAATGTCTTCCCAAATTGCCCTCAAAGATACTGCCTTAGACATATTTATCAGAACTTTCAAACAGCTGGCTTTAGAGGTGAAGAGTTAAAGAAGTATATGGATCAGGCTAGTTATTCATATACTGAGCATGGTTTTGAACAAGCAATGGAAGGCATGAAAAGAGAGTGTGAGGCAGCTTGGAAATGGCTTAGAAAGATACCCAAGCATACATGGGCTAGACATGCCATGAACAAGAATTGTAAAACTGATTTGGTTGTTAACAATATTAGTGAAGTGTTCAACAAAATGATACTTGATGTGAGAGGAAAACCAATTAAAACCATGGTTGATGGCATCAGAACAAAATTGCTAGTTAAGTTCAATGCCAATAGGACCAGGACTGAGACAGCCAAGTGGCAGATATGCCCAACATATGCTGAGAAGCTAGAAGAAGCAAAACACCATGCTAGATATTGTCAGTCAATCAAAGCAGGGCCTGATCTATACCAGGTTAGCAGTGGAGAGAGCACATATGCAGTTAATCTGCAAGTGCACACATGTGGGTGTAGCAAATGGGACATGATTGGTGTTCCTTGCAAGCATGGTGTTTCTGCAATTAACAAGGCAAAACTTCATCCAGAAGATTTTGTTAGTGATTTCTTCAAGAAACCAATGTACCAAGCAGCCTACAATCCAATTGTGTATCCTGTGCCTGGGCCTGATCTATGGCCAAATACTGGGACCCCTGACATAGAGCCACCAGTTTTCAGAGACAAGCCAGGAAAGAAGCAGACTAAGAGGAGAAAGAATCAGTTTGAGAAGCCAGCTCCCAAAGATACTTCAAGGATGGCAACAATAACCTGCAGCAATTGCAACTTGACAGGGCATAGGTACACTAGCTGCCACAAAAATCTGAAGCCATCCCTAGCAATGAGAAGGAACCAACACCAGGTTAAATGATGTTTATATATGTTGTCACTGCAGGTTAAATCTTTGTATATTTAATACTATGTTCTAATCTATCTATATGTTGTCACTGCAGGAAAACAGGAGAGTTGATGCACCAAGGGCAAGAGCTCCTTCTGCAACCAGTGCAACAGCAAGGACAGCTCCACCAGCAGCAAGGGCAAGAGCAACTAGGGTTGTACCTAGGGAATCTCCTTCTCCTCCTGCTCCAACAGCAAGGACAACTCCAACAGCAACTAGGGCTGTACCTAGGGCAGCTCCTTCTGCTCCTGCTCCAACAAGGCCAAGTTCATCTTCTGCTGCTGCTGATAGGCCTAGTTCATCTCCTGCTACTGTTGCTAGGTCAAGGGCAAATAAAACATTCATACCACCAAGACTGTCAGGTACTGGAAGAGTGAGAAAGCCATCATACAAGATGTCTGAATGGTTCAATTGTTCTCAAGGCAGCAAGAAGTGATGTAATGTTGAAACGTGTTTAATTCAGCCTTTTTTGGCTAGTTTGTGATGAAGAATATTAAGAATTTCATGTTGAAACCAGTTAAATCAAGTCCAAGTGGTGGACTATGTAATGTACCTAATGGTTGTCATGCACTATGATACTCTGGTTATGATGATGTGATGATGAACTTATTAGTTATGATGTTTTGCAAGAAGTTTTCATTCTGTTGTTGTGATGATGAGCATAGTTTCATTCTTAATTTTTTACAAGAAATCCAAAAAAATTGCACACAAATAAAAACCCTATTGGTGCATAGTTACTGACATATTAATTTTTTAAATTCAAAAAAATTGCACAAAAATAGTTTGGCCTGGGGATCGAACCCAGGACCAATGGGTAGTAACCCAGGACCAGTGTGCACTTGCCGACAGCCACCCCCACCGCCGTCGCCATGGAGTGGCAGCTGGCCATCGAAGAGCTCGCCGGAAACAACCACGAGATGTGCATGCAGTACAGGGAGATCGCGCGCTGGTTCCCTAGCCTGGCGATGCTGAGGAACCATGCCCGCGGCCTGGTGAAGGTGATGACACCTGCCGAAAGGCAGCGTGCATTCCCTGCCGGCCGCACAGTCCCGCCGCCGACCATTCTCCTGTGGGCGATGCGCGAGGTGCAGCGCTCCCCAGACCCCAGGCAGCGCGCCCGTTGGTGGATGTACCGCTCATCCACCACACCGCCGGCCGCCGCGGATGACATCACCGACGCCGTCCTCGCTATCCCAGCCCCCATCAACAACGCCTACTGGGAGAGGCGCAATCCATGGGTGCTCCGGCCAGACGACGACTCTGACGCCGAGTCCGAGTCCTCTAACGACTACGACTCTGACGAATCTGACGACTACTCCTCCTACTCCTCTGACGACAAGGTGGACGAGGTCGTCGTACTCTCCTCCGACTCCTCCGACGACGAGCTTGATGTGTAGCTCCTGGCGCCCGTCCTCCACGCCGTCGAGGGGCAGAAGAACAGCCAAATTGATGTGGAAAAGCTGCCGGAGGTCGTCGACAACCAAGAGCTCATCGTTGTCAAGCAAGAAGAGGAGGGCGGTGGTGAAGAGGTGGTGGAGCCACCGCCGGCCAAGAAGAAGAGGGCGGCGGTGAACAACAATGAAGTGCGGTGCTCCCAACGCCTGAAGATGCTGAAGAAGGAGGAGTGACATGTTGTCTTCAGTTTCGTCAAAAGAAGAAAAAGTTCAGTCTCGTCAGTATGTTAGCATGCCAGTTCTATCTATGTCAGTTCTATCTAGGTTAGTATGAACTTGCTATCTATGTTAGGCTATATATGCAGGTACTATCTATGTCAGTTCTATCTATGTTAGTATGAACTTGCTATCTATGTCAGGCTATCTATGCAGGTACTATATATGTATGCCAGCAGTATTATGTTAGTATGCCAGGTACAAACTAAACTTAATCCAACCTGATAATTAATGACAAACATAGTACTCTCACAAATCTGATAGACAATCCAAGGTTCACCACAATAAAGCTTAACACATTCCAAGTTTCCTCCATAGCTAGTACAAAAGACATCATTAACACACATGGTCAGCCAACAACACAACTTAGTCCTCATCACAAATAGACTTGATCTGGTGAAGCTTCCTCTTGTTGCTATCACCTACTGTCTTCAGCTCAACAATGCAGGAAGCAAGAGTGCTCTTCTCCATGGTCAACTTCTCCTTCACTTTCATCAGCTCAGCAATGCAACAATCCAGCTTATCCTTCTCTTTCTTCAGGTCATCCTTCTCTTTCTTCAGGTCAGCATAGCAAATCTCCAACATCCTCTTATCAGAGCTCAACTTTTCCTTCTCTTTAAGATGCTTGAACTTCAAATTCCTAATGACAGTGGCTTGAGCTACATGAATTTGCTTTAACTGGACAACAACAGCCTTCAATTTCTTGATCTCAGCATCCTTTGTCATGCTGCTTTCCACACACACTGAAATGTTCTCAACATCATTCTTATGGTTTACCTCAGGCTGGCTATCCTTATAATCCAATAGGTTGTTCACATCTTCAACAAGCTTCTCATATGTCTCCTGCAACTCTTTTTTCTGCTGTGTGAGATTGTGTACAGTGCTTGAATGCTCCAGGCATGCCATCTTGTTATCATGCTGGCTATGCTCATACATAAGCCACAGCTTATGAATAGCATTCTGCAGATGCTCTGGCCAATGCTCATCTACCCACTGCACTAATCCACAATTTCCAACACCCTGCAATACAAAAATTCAGTACATGAATAGTACCTATGAACCCTAGAACATGAACAGTCCCTATGAACCCTAGAACATGAACAGTACCTATGAACCCTAGAACATGAACACGAACTGGAATGCTGCAAACAAAACTTGAAACTTACTTCAGTGGCACATGCAATGAACCTCCTACCAGTGCTTATCCCCTCAAATGCAACATATTTCCTCCCTGGATTCCCATGCTCACAAAACACATTCAAGTCATCAGCAAGACCCTCGAATGACGGATCATCAATTGTAGCTGGGATCTGAGAAATCCAACAAAAACTTGTTCAAATCGAGCATTGTTGAACCCTAGAAACCCTAGAACACAAATGAGCAACAAGGTTCTGACCTTGAGAGGGGAGTCATCGGAGGAGATGTACTGCGCGGCGGAGCCCTTAGTGCTCTCACTATCGCTCCAGGACACCATGGCGGACGGCGGTCGACGGCGACCGGAGAGGGGAGCGAGCTGTCACGACCGGGTTTTCCGGGTAATAAATTTCCAAAAAAGACCGTCGTGCTCATCAGCCCCGGGATTACTGTTAGCTGATGAGGCTCCAACTTGATACAGAAATTCCAAGCAAAATACAAAATATGTAGTACAAGACCGTTCTGGCCTGTGAGTACAACAAATGGTTTCTAGTGGTTGATGGCGGAAGCGGGTTGTGAATCATCAGTGTCTATGGGACTCCAATTCCCACAGGAACAGCTGACCAGGTTAACTCCTATCTTCGCGAGGCTGCTATCTCCCTTGAGTGGGTTCCGGGGCTGGCATCGCGTCGCTCCTCTCCGTGCAAGAAAAATCTGGCCAAGACAATAGCCAGGGACAAGCCAGTGAGTACTTTGAATGTACTCGCAAACATTGTGAACACAGGTATAATATAATAATGATGTACTAAAAATATTTTATGCTCATGACGTCAGTCACAAAAGATAAATAAATCTCGGATATGTGCAAGCAAGTTATTTATAAAATTGCAATAACATAGTAGTATTAAAATTTATGAAATAAATAACAAACAATGCCACAGTCGGGCGTCTTAGCGACACCACATAAAGGGCTTCAAAAAGAATGCCACAGTCGGGCGTCTGAGCGACACCACATAAAAGGGCTTTAAAAGAAATACCACAGTCGGGCGTCTAAGCGACACCACATAAAGGGCTTTAAAAGAAATGCCACAGTCGGGCGTCTGAGCGACGCCACATAAAGGGCTTTAAAAGAAATGCCACAGTCGGGCGTCTGAGCGACACCACATAAAGGGCTTTAAAAGAAATGCCACAGTCGGGCGTCTGAGCGACGCCACATAAAGGGCTTTAAAAGAAATGCCACAGTCGGGCGTCTGAGCGACGCCACATAAAGGGCTTTAAAAGAAATGCCACAGTCGGGCGTCTGAGCGACGCCACATAAAGGGCTTCAAAGAAACAATCATAGTGAATATCCCGGAGGTAGGACCATCCCAGAGATACTCGATAATAACAATAATATCACGGGTTAGTCAATAATAATAATAATCATAGTTATCACAAGTCACAAGCAGTAATTCCATTTCTGGTTAACCGTTTCACCTCCGAAGACCGACGCTAAGACCGATACCTGACCCATCCCAGACTGTAATCCTTAACCATGGACACGGCTATTCGAATAGGTTTAATCTCTGCAGAGGGGGTACTCTTTACCCACGAGTAACGAATTTCTTTAGTCCATCGGGACTAATTCCGTCTACGGTCTTTTTGTTGAAAACACACCTAACTTGCACACACCAGCTTAACTCACCGGTGTCTGGAATCACCCACGACACCTGTCAAGCAAAACTCTAAGTGGGGAGGCTACAACCTCGCGTAGCATGGGATCAAATTTATACCGCGCGCTCTAAGGGGTGCCCCCCTCTCGGTCCCAACCGGAAACACCCATGCCCCGGACCAGGTGGCCTGCCTACCAGCTACAACCGGTATCTTCCACCCTGGCCTCTCTGTACGGTGTGTGCTAGAAAGAGGTTGACAACTTACTGAACCGTACTCTACTTGCTGTAGAGACGAGTGGTAGTACGAAACAAGTATGGGGGTTACTGGAACAAGACTCGATCTACGGTCGACTCAGGAGGTTTAAGTATTCCCTGCATGATTAGCATAACGAATATATTTCAACCAACAGAGTCACCGCTCATATCACCTGGCCATGCCATACCAGACATAACCGTCCCGACGGAGACCGGCGACAAACTCATGCCTACCCAAGGCAGAGGTTTTCCCGGGTTCCTGCCAGTATGCATGCAAGGCACATGAGGGTGATTATCATCACAAGTGTGTTCATTTCCAACAGCATGGAAATCAATAACATGCACCCATGCATATGATCATGTCACATGAAATAACAAGTTTCTCCGAAGTGAGGTGATGTTATAAATGTGTCATCGAACACACAAAAATATTATGCCGGGGTTCAGAATGCTTGCCTTCAATGTGTGGAAAGGCAGGGTGCACTCCAAAACTTGAAACATTTCTCTTCTCTTCCAAAAATCCTATTTTAGCAATATAAAAGAATTAACACACAAAATAAAAACAGCGCAAAAAGTTGTTCTGAAAATTTTTCAAATAAATCTTAAAATAAACTAGACAATATTTGAGAGATGTAGGAAAAAGAATTAATTCATTTGGAGTTATATTTAAAAAGTTATAACCAGTCAAAGTTTAGTCAAAGTTCTGTTTTTAAAAAAAATAGAAAACGGAAAACGGTTCGCCTGGACTACGTCTTCTGAGATTGGTCGCGTACTTACTGGCAATACGCTTCCACCAGAGAAAAACGTATCGGTCGGGTTGCACCACTAGTGGCTTGGGTTGGCTCACCGACAGGTGGTCCCCACCTATCGGGTT
>NC_041387.1:118107017-118114789 GCF_002162155.2 Triticum dicoccoides | reverse complement strand
GACACGGGCCATTTCCAACGGCGATCCCCGGCGACACAAGCCACCATTCGACGCGCTCGCGATATGGGGGTGATCGGGAGGAGGAACCGCATCCATCTGCAGTGGTTGGGGGCGCGGGGGAGCTTGAGGGTGAGAGCACCTTCCTCCATGGCGGAGGGGAAGCTTCGGGAGGGAATGGCGTTCGGCATACCGTGGCTCCCGGGTGAAAATGGAAGTGGGAAAGGGTTCTCGGGGTAGATTTGGAGCTAATGGAGGAGAGTATGGAGGGGAAGCAGCTCTGGTTGCTCGGAATCGACCGGAGGGAGGCGGC
Organism: Triticum dicoccoides; assembly: GCF_002162155.2. NCBI lineage: Eukaryota > Viridiplantae > Streptophyta > Magnoliopsida > Poales > Poaceae > Triticum > Triticum dicoccoides. The sequence goes on along the minus strand of NC_041387.1, from coordinate 118,114,479 downwards.
GGCCCAAACTGCCAGAGATGGAGGGGACGACGGCCTCTGGAGGAATGGGAGCTAGAGGGGCCTTGCTAGGGCATTGAGGAGGGTTCATGTCCAGCATGAAGAGCTCGGAGTGGGTTTATATAGGCAATCGGGGGCGGTTCCGACGATGGCCGAGGATAAGAACGTCGGCGACCGCCGTACTGTGCTGCAGGGCGACGTGGCGGTGGTTGGTCGGCTCCAGGAGCTACCGACGAAAGCTCCACTGTCCATGGAGGCGAGCTGGCGCGCTGTGGTGGTCGGGGCGGTGCTGCCCATGGCGGTGGTGGATGCGGCCGCGGGCATGCCGCCAAGAGGGCTCTGGTGGCGGCGCTGTGGGGTGCCAGGGGTGGTCGGGGTGGCGTGGCGGTGCGGGGGATACGTGGCTTGCTAGCAGCTATTGGCCAAGGGCCGGAACGAGTCGGAACGGGTGCGGGGCGAGACGCGGCGGCTCGAGCGGACTGGCGTGCCAAACGCACGCTCTGGGCGCGCCCAGAGCACGCCCACCATCTGTTCGGCGAAATGCCGTGGCCTGCTAGATGGCTTGGTTGGAGCTGAGGATTAGCAGTTCTAGTCTAGGGCTAGTTGAGATGCTAGTGGACATGCTAGTTTGATCAGAGGTGCAAGGTCACAGTGCAAAACAAAAATCATGTCAAAACTGATCATGCCCCTAAGGTGTTTGACAAAATGCCACAGGCACCTAGGCTTTTCTTGGAGGGGCCAAATTCTCCAGACCAGGGTCTCCTTAGATGTACAAGAGGGTGGTGAGGTTAGTTTGTGAAAAGCACAAACTTGTTAGTACAAGTTTTGCAGAACTTCAATTCTGGACAGGAAATAAATGACATTATTTCATGAACCAAAATTAATCCAAAAGGTGCATGCTCCTGGACTTAAGGGTTTAACATGGGGGACTACAAGTAGGAGAAATAATCAAGGGTCAAAGAGTAAGTAAAAACATGGTTGCTGTACAAACCATCAAGTTGGTCCAGAATGAAAATGAGGTTGATTCACTCAAATTTTTCAAAGAACATAAATAGGTTTTTGCACAAAGTGAAATAATAGGCTCCTACTGACCTCCCCTAATTTTGGAAGAAGTTTTAAAGAAATATTTAAATAGGTTGTAGTGCAAAATGCACTCTGGACCAGAGAAGAAAAATTGAGTGTAGAGCTCAAAATATTTCATGAATGAAATATATTTTTGCATAAAAGTGATTTAAAAACATCTCATGACATCTCCAAATTTGTGTGGGAATTTTAAGTGAATTTATCAAATGGTTGTAGTTCAAAAAGAGCTCCAAATTTTAAAACAAGTCATTTAATGAATAAAGCTCAGGGTGAAATAATTTTATAAATAAATCTACTGATTGAGGGATGTTTTTAAATGAGAGGGAAAATAAGTCCAATATGCTTTGGAAGGATCCACTTGGGAAAAACTCCTTAATATTAAAAGAAAAGTTTTGAAATCAACAGATATATTCTTGCAGGCAAAAATTTTAAATTCTTGGCAAAATTTTAATAACTAAAACCTGGTTAAATTTTTGGGGTGTTACACGAGCGAGCGTGGGAGCAGAGAGGAGAGCGAGCGAGATCTGGTCGGGCGCGGGCGGTCTGTCTCTGCCAACCCGACCGCGTCTATCTTAAGCACAAACGGCGCCGTCACCGCGTCCGTTACGCCACGTCACGCATATTGGGCCCCACCTGTCGGAAATGCCCTTAACCGCGTGAAATCACTTGTTCAGTGCAATCTGCAACATTGTTACTGAATCCGCGGTGGATTTTGCAAATGATTAGCGACCAGGTTGTTTTCTGCAAGATAAGCCCCAAATGTGGTGGTTTTTTGCAATTCACTCATTTTTCTGCTCTCTTCACCCCCTAGACAAAGCCATACCGGACAAAAAATACCTGGGTGGTTTGTCTCGACTTGCAGCTAACCTGGCGCTGGTCAATGGTGGTTTTGACCTGCAGGTGGGCACACAAGGATTAACTCAACCAAAATAGGAAATTAGCCCTGTGGTTAATTAGGTAGTGGGACCCGCTTGGCTCAGGGGGTGGATTAACTAAGTGCTAATGATAGGTTTAGCCGGTGGATAACCAGAGCACGACGGACATCGTCGGCCGGCCTATTCCGGCGGAGGCTGGATCCGCGCGTGGGCTCTGCGTGACCAGACATGTGTTGGCTGGTTGCAGCAGCGGGTGTCGGGGTGGCTGGTGCAGGCGGCGGCGGTGCTCGGGTGCATGCAGGCTGCTGCGAAGGAGCATGCAGACGAGCAAGATGAGTAGCGGGGTGGCAACTACAGGGCAGCAGGAGCTTGCTGGACAGCACAGGTGTGACGCCCCTGATTCAATCGTACACTAATCATGCACGCAAACGTGTACGATCAAGATCAGGGACTCACGGGAAGATATCACAACACAACTCTAAAAGTAAAATAAGTCATACAAGCATCATAATACAAGCCAGGGGCCTCGAGGGCTCGAATACAAGTGCTCGATCATAGACGAGTCGGCGGAAGCAACAAAATCTGAGTACAGTCATAAGTGAAACAAGTATGCCTTAAGAAGGCTAGCACAAACTGGGATACAGATCAAAAGAGGTGCGGCCTCCTGCCTGGGATCCTCCTAACTAATCCTGGTCGTCATCAACGGCCTCCACGTAGTAGTAGGCTCCTCTAGTGTAGTAGTCGTCATCGACGGTGGCGTCTGGCTCCTGGGCTCCAACGTCTGGTTGCAGCATCCGAGAAGAAGAGGAAAACGGGGGAAAAGAGGGAGCAAAGCAACCGTGAGCACTCATCCAAAGTACTCGCAAGCAAGGAGCTACACTACATATGCATGGGTATATGTGTAAGGAGGCCATATCAATGGACTGAACTGCAGAATGCCAGAATAAGAGGGGGATAACTAGTCTTATCGAAGACTACGCTTCTGGCAGCCTCCATCTTGCGGCATGTAGAAGAGAGTAGATTGAAGTCCTCCAAGTAGCATCGCATAGCATAATCCTACCCGGCGATCCTCCCCTCGTCGCCCTGTGGAAAAGCGATCACTGGGTTGTCTCTGGAACTTGTCTGGGTGTGTTTTATTAAGTATCCGGTTCTAGTTGTCATAAGGTCAAGGTACAACTCCAAGTCGTCCTGTTACCGAAGATCACGGCTATTCGAATAGATTAACTTCCCTGCAGGGGTGCACCACATAACCCAACACGCTCGATCCCATTTGGCCGGACACACTTTCCTGGGTCATGCCCGGCCTCGGAAGATCAACACGTCGCAGCCCTACCTAGGCACAACAGAGAGGTCAGCACGCCGGTCTAAATCCTATGGCGCATGGGTCTGGGCCCATCGCCCATTGCACACCTGCACGTTGCGAGGGCGGCCGGAAGCAGAACTAGCCCCCTTAATACAAGAGCAGGCTTACGTTCCAATCCGGCGCGCCGCTCAGTTGCTGACGTCACGAAGGCTTCGGCTGATACCACGACGTCGAGTGCCCATATCTTTCCCGCATAGTTGGTTAGTGCGTATAGGCCAGTGGCCAGACTCAGATCAAATACCAAGATCTCGTTAAGCGTGTTATTATGAAGCAACCTGCAAATGCCGACCAGGGCCAGGCCCACCTCTCTCCTAGGTGGCCTCAACCTGCCCTGTCGCTCTGCCACCAAGTAACAGTCAGGGGCCGTTGGGAACCCAGGCCCACCTCTACCAGGATGGAGCCCCCTGTCCTTTCAGCCCCCATATCCGAATCACTTGCGGGTACTCAACGAGCCAACCCGACTTTAGTCACCATCTGTATAGTATGTAGGTATGTATTGTATATACCCGTGATCACCTCCCGAGTGATCACGGCCCAATAGTATAGCAAGGCAGACTGACAAGAATGTAGGGCCAATGATGATAAACTAGCATCCTATACTAAGCATTTAGGATTGCGGTTAAGGTATCAATAACTGTAGCAACAATGACAGGCTATGCAACAGAATAGGATCAATCAAAACAGTAACATGCTACACTACTCTAATGCAAGCATTATAGAGGAGAATAGGCAATATCTGGGGGCTTGCCTGGTTGCTCTGGTAAGAAGGATGAGTCGTCAACACCGTAGTCGAACTGGGGGTCGCCGGCAGTCTCGGGGTCTACCGGAAAGAAGTAACGGAAATGGAAGACAATAAATAACAGAGCAATCAAAGCATCACAAAGCGTAATAAGGCAATACGCGGTGTTCGTTGTGCCCTAACGCGGTAGTAGGTGATACCGGTGAAGGGGGAAAACATCCGGGAAAGTATCCCCGGTGTTTTGCGTTTTCGAACAGATGAACCGGAGGTGAAATGTTGCAGGTTCACTATGCTAGGGACACGTGGCGGACGAACGGGCTGCGTATCTGGATTCGTCTCATCGTTCTGAGTAACTTTCATGTACAAAGTTTTTTCATCCGAGCTACGGTTTATTAATTATTAATTTTAAAAGATTTAAATCATTTTTAGGATTTATTTAATTAATTTAAATCAACATTATCCAGAATAGTGCCTGCTGACGTCATCATGACATCAGCAGTCAACAGGGTGTTGACTAGTCAATCTGACGTGTGGGTCCCAGCTGTCATTGACTGTTAATTAACCTAACAGATTAATTAACTAACCTAAGTGATTATGTTAATCTAATCAGGATTAATTAAGTTAATTAATTAAGTAATTAATTAATTATTTTCTTAAGTATTATTTTTATTCTCTTTTTTTAAACGTTCTAAGGGCGTGGGCCCCATCTGTCCTTGTAGGGGGGTCTTAGCGGGCGTTGCCGCTAGCGATTACGGGCGTCGAGCGCTGGCCCGTGGGGGCGCAGGCGGGTGGCAGACGGGGCGAGCCCGGCGCTGGCCCCGGGCGCGGCCAGCCGGGTAAGGCGCGGGGGCGGTAGGACGGAGCGGGCGACGCGGTCGCGGCTGTGGGCGCACGGAAGCGGGACCAGGCGTGGGGGAAGCGCGTGCTGCCCAGAGCGCGAGCTCCGGCGCACGGGCGCACGCGTGAAGGCGCGGCCGTGGGTGCGGCGAGGTCGTGGTGAGCATGGTCGGCGTGCACGGGGACAGGGGAAGAGAAAGAGAGGCCGGGGCCTCACCACGATTCGTAGGGAATAGGCAGCGGAGTTTGGGGAGGAGGTCGAGGACGTCGTGGCGGAGGGGAAGCAGGCCGGCGGGGAGGAGGAGGCAGTCAGGTGGGGAAGTCCGGCGAGGTCCTCGGGTGGCGGCGAGCGCGATCGCTCCGGGCGGCAGGGGTCGAGGTCGTCCATGTCGAGGTAGGGGTATGGCGCGAGGAAGACAGTGGCCGGTGGCGAAGTCGCATGCCAACCCAGGAGGCGTTGGCAGCGGTGGAGCAGGGCGGCTCGCCGGGAGCGGCCGCGGCCGGGTTCGATGGGGCATCGGCGGGACCCTGTCGGCAAGGACCGGCGACGAGGTGGCCTCGGCGAGGGGTGCCAGCATGGTGGCGGGGACAGGGAGGCCTCCGATGAGGAGGGCAGCGGGGCGCAGCCCCGACCCAGTCGAGGGAGGTGAGAGGAGCGAGGAGGGAGTGGGGATCGGGCAGCGGTGTTTTGTACGTCGCGCGCGCGTGTGTGTGGCGGCGCACGGGAGGAAATGAAGGGAGCGAGAGGTGAGGGCTAGGGTTAGAGCGGGGGTGGCTGGGCTGGCCGGTTGTTGGCCTGGTGGGGAGCTGGGCTACAGCCCGGCAGGGGGGTTTCTTTTTATGTCTTTTGGGTTTTTGTTTACTTGTGTTTCTTTTTTTTCTTTTCTTTTGTTACTTATTTTCCTTTTCCGTTTTACCTTAGTTTTTTTTGATTTAGTATAGTCTTATAAAATACGGTATTTAACTCCTAAATTAGTGTCATGGTCTAGCCCTGTGCAAAAAAAATGTTGGGGCCCCAAATAAAATAGTTTAACAATTTAATATTTACAAAAGGCACTAATTTAATTTATATAGCCAATGTTTTAGTTATTCTGGAGCATTTACATATTTTATACAAATGTGGCTTCATCACCATAATTACCTATGCATTATATGTCACCTCTCAATTATTTTAGTTTTAATGTTTGAAAAACTTTAGATGTTTTCCTTTACTTCAAATTTGAATTTGGATCGGTTCTCAACTAATGCGAGATTAGCAACAGTAACGGAGGTGGTGCGGCGTCATTAGCAGAGGTTACTGTAGCTTGATTATCCGGACGTCACAATTCTCCTCCACTACAAGAAATCTTGTCCCGAGATTTAAGAGGCAGTGAAAGGGGGGAAGGTTTGGTAACGAATCTAGTGGGTCTTCTCATTATGGCTTGCTCTTCTCGAAGAGGCCGATCCAATACATTGATGTCTTCATTTCTCTGCTTCAAGTCACCATGATCAAGTCGTCATCCTTTCTTCGGGATCTCCATCGTCCTACAAACGCGAACAAAGGGGGAAAATCCGGACGAATGTATCTCTACAAAGTTGGGCGTCTGACGGTGAACTCAACAGGAAATACACAAGGTACCCCATGACTTGTATTTCAGTGAATTCATTGAGTGCAACATACGATGGTACCAAAGTTTCAAACGGGTAGGCAATCATTCGATGACTAGACAGAAGCTAGAATGGGGGGTTGAACAACGAGAACAACATGGTGTTTGATTCCAGAATGATTAATGGTATAAAATTTAGCTCGTGAATCACATACGAAGCTAGGTGCAAAGGATACATTAGAATCCGGGTTGTAAAGAAGAGTCAGGTTTAGATCCAGTGGACCTGTGGTTTATGGGCCCACCATGTGGATTGAAAGTAGGAAGGGTGGTGACATCTTGCACAGCCGCGACAGGGAAGCATGTGAGTGAATAGCTTGTCAGCTATGCTGGCAACAATGTCGGTACCAAGGACGGGGAACAAAGAGAGAAATTTTCCTGCTTGTTGAACAAGGCGAACCAATTGGTAAAGTTATTACCCATCAGTGGTTACCGGAATGTCATCAACAAGAGTAACAGGGTCTTACAGATAGAGTGGCACAACAAGGTGCCTACCTAAGCAGGGAATTATCTCTGCTCAGTTAAGTCAGACTCAAGAAAGGTTAAGCAAAAGAATGGAAAGGAAAATGCGATCATCAGAGTAAACAGAACAATGGAAAGGAAAGTTGTGTTTACACACAATTATTAGGAGTATATCCTTCCCATGTACAAGCAGAACATGGCATACAGGGTAGGAGAGCAAGTACCCAACCATTCAGATAAGAGGCAAGGATTAATCAAGAAGTTACCCATACAACGGTGTTTGGATAACTGACCAAGAAACATTTAGCATCGCGCCTCCAATGTTCTTGTTGATGAGCGGGGTATCATAGTCATGCTTCGAGGTAGCAATGGTATGGTGTTTCAATCAAGGGCCAGACTTTGGATACACAAATGATCCATCAAGAGCAACTTATAAAATAGGTCTTACAATTTCCTCCAGGAA